>NC_058408.1:54400823-54490668 GCF_002201575.2 Neomonachus schauinslandi
CTCAGCCGAAGCAACTTCTTCCTAGAAACATCGCCAAAGGCAAGGGAAGCAAGGGCAAAAATGAACTATTGGGACTTCATCAAGATAAAAAGCTTTTGCAAAGCAAAGGAAACAGTCAACAAAACCAAAAGACAACCAACAGAATGGGAGAAGATATTTGCAAATGACATATCAGATAAAGGGCTAGTATCCAAAATCTATAAAGAACTCATCAAACTCAACACCCAAAGAACAAAGAATCCAATCAAGAAATGGGCAGAAGACATGAACAGACATTTTTCCAAAGAAGACATCCAAATGGCCAACAGACACATGAAAAAGTGCTCAATATCGCTCAGCATCAGGGAAATCCAAATCAAAACCTCAATGAGATACCACCTCACACCAGTCAGAATGGCTAAAATTAACAAGTCAGGAAACGACAGATGTTGGCGGGGATGCGGAGAAAGGGGAACCCTCCTACACTGTTGGTGGGAATGCAAGCTGGTGCAGCCACTCTGGAAAACAGTATGGAGGTTCCTCAAAAAGTTGAAAATAGAGCTACCATATGATCCAGCAATTGCACTACTGGGTATTTACCCCAAAGATACAAAAGTAGGGATCCGAAGGGGTACGTGCACCCCGATGTTTATAGCAGCAATGTCCACAATAGCCAAACTGTGGAAAGAGCCAAGATGTCCATCAACAGATGAATGGATAAAGAAGATGTGGTATATATATACAATGGAATATTATGCAGCCATCAAAAGGAATGAGATCTTGCCATTTGCAACGATGTGGATGGAACTGGAGGGTATTATGTTGAGTGAAATAAGTCAAACAGAGAAAGACATGTATCATATGATCTCACTGATATGAGGAATTCTTAATTGCAGGAAACAAACTGAGGGTTGCTGGAGTGGGGGGTGGGGTGGGAGGGATGGGGTGACTGGGTGATAGACACTGGGGAGGGTATGTGCTCTGGTAAGCGCTGTGAATTGTGCAAGACTGTTGAATCTCAGATCTGTACCTCTGAAACAAATAATGCAGTATATGTTAAGGAAAAAAAAAAAGAAGAAGAAGAAGGTAGCGGGAGGGGAAGAATGAAGCGGGGGAAATCGGAGGGGTAGACGAACCATGAGAGACGATGGACTCTGAAAAACAAACTGAGGGTTCTAGAGGGGAGGGGGGTGGGAGGATGGGTTAGCCTGGTGGTGGGTATTGAGGAGGGCACATTCTGCATGGAGCACTGGGTGTTATGCACAAACAATGAATCATGGAACACTTCATCTAAAACTAATGATGTAATGTATGGGGATTAACATAAGAATAAAAAAAAATTAAAACTCAAAAAAAAAAATGTTATTTAAAAAGAAACTGTCCTAAAGAAGGATTAAAAGTGTTTTTTTTTACAGAGGGCAACTGAACTACAGCTAAAAGTCCTTAGTAATATTTGACAAGGTACTTCATTCATCTCTTCAGCAAATCTTTGAAAGCTATGTTGTAGGGACTGAGAAGAGATTGAACAATCTAGAACAGTCCTTTCCCTCAGTTCACAGTCTAGCGCATCCATCATCCATCCCTCATTCAACCATCACATACTGAAATCACCCTCCACCTACAAACTGAGGAGGTGGGTCACCTCCTAAAATTAAAAACTCTACTTCCAAAACTACCCATTATATTTCTAGTCTTGAGACTCATGGTTTCCACCTGTACAATTTACTTGTATCCATGCTGATTTTCCTGTCTGTGCAGCCTCTTCACTCTTCAATAAAATTAATTTTGTGTATCACAAATTAAAATCAACTCAAAATACCTCCCTCACTTACTAAGAAACTGTTTCCTAATAACCACTTCATGTTTTAAAGTCCTCCCTCCTATTCAAGATCCTCTCCTAAATCCAGTTCACAGTAAGTAAATATTGTATGGCTATTCTCATCCCTACCACATACACCAAAAAATAAAAAATAAATCCTCAGCTCCATCAAAACAGGTCTCCCTAGGGATCCTGCCTCAATGTATACCAGATTCCCCAGCTCAACGCTTTTGCTTACTGTGGCTCTCCCAACTTAAATACCTTCTGTCTCTTTAATAGAAGTCATTTCATTCAACTCTCACAACCAGTCTGTGATTTAAGCAAGGCCAGCATTATCTCTATATTGCAAATTAGGAAGCCAAGAATTATTTTTAGGCTTCCTCCTCTCTGCTTATTCAAAAAGGAGAAGTGATATTTGACATGAATTTTGAATGATGAGTAAGCATCTTCCAGGTGGTTAGACGAGGACGAGGACATTTCAAGATGGATGCAAAAAGGCAAGGGAGGTATGAAAGAGAAGTACATATACATGTATGCACACATTCATGTACACACACATTCATGCACACATTTGTGTATGCGCACAAGCTATGAACTGCTCCACTATATTCAAGATCAAGAAATGTCACATCTCTTTGTTTCTCAAATTCAAACCAGTTCAGACTTCAAGGCCAAGATTCATTCATGTCAGTAAGAAATCTAGTATCAGACATGTTTAAGGACTCTTCTTTCAGCCCTTGATTTGTATCAGACCCCAAAGGTGATGCAACAAAAATGTAGTCAAGGCCTTTAGTCGGTGGCCCATGGTGACCCCTACAGGAGAGGCTCACTGTCTAAACCCTTGAGGCCCTGTTGACTTAGCCTCATTGGTAGCATCCAGTGCTTACCCTCCATGCCACCCTCCCCAGCCTCTGTACCATGTAAGCCACAGGGACCTTCACAATGTTTGTCAAAGTCATCTCAGTGTTCAGTCTTCCCTAGTACCCACATAACCACATCCACTTCAGAACCTCCAAGGCACTGCTTCAACTAGAGTACCAGCTTCAACTATCCATAAAAATGCACTATTTCTGATTTCCTCCCCCTGGAAATTTCTTTTTTCTCTGGGAGAAGTCCCCCAATCTTCTAAAGACAACCAGCATTTCTTTCAACAATAATAGAGTTTAGTTATTCTCTCAAAGACTTTAGAAATAGGATGGTCCTAAAAGCTTCTACCATGGATTCTAAGACCGTCAAGAATGTGTTTACCTTCCTTGGGAATAAGGAGGATTCCATCTTTAGGAATGGAGTACAGAGTCTCCCATTCCCAAGAACAGAATATATGTGTCTTTTAATGATGCAGAACAAACAATAATGTTATATTTTCCTAGCTTGCTACAGTAAATTCTTGATAAGTGACCCTGTTACATATCTAACCAATTTTAAGTCTTTTCTTCTCCAATTAGATCACAGGCACCTAGTAAAATTCCCACAGTAGACACTCATATATATTCTGCATATATTATAGCTGATTATTATAGAGGCCCATATTTTTGACATATCACAAACCAAACTGTCCCTTAAAGTACAGCTAGGTGCAACAGATATAACAAAGCTTATAGAATAGATTTAAGGATTATCTTTTTAGCCTAGCATTAAAAGGCATCACATTATCTCTAAGTAAAAATCAAGTCTATGTTGGGGCACCTGGGTGGCTCAGTCGGTTCAGTGTCTGACTTCGGCTCAGGTCCTGATCTCAGGGTCCTGGGATTGAGCCCAGCATGGGGCTCCACACTCAGCAGGGAGTCTGCTTGTCTCTCTCATTCTCCTTCTGCTCTCCCTCCCCCCAGCTCATGCTCTCTCTCTCTCTTTCTCAAATAAATAAATAAAATCTTTTTAAAAAAAAAACAAGTCTGTGTCTCTGACAGATTCTAAACTTGGTCAATAAAATATTTTCCACCAAGCACCAATGTGTCACAATAAATGCAGGATCCATGAACTCAAGTCTAGTGGAGAATGAATTCTAGCTCTGAGCTTATTTTTCCCTTAGTAGAACACTTTAAACATACAGAACACTTAAAACAGTTTAAAACAAAAATAAAAAGTTTAAAACATTTAAGGTCTCTGTAGAACTTCCAGCTATTACCCCTTTTCAACTTAAGATTACTTAAACTCCCTTTTCTAACAGTAAGTTACAGGTCTACAAGTTAAATTTTCAAGTTCCAAGCTCAATTAAAACCTCCAACCAAAATATCTTCTTCAATCGATTCCCACATCAACCAAGTGCTCCAATGAAAAGACAACAGGTTACAGGAGAAAAAAAGAGTTCAGTCCCGACACTAGCTCTAGGGTCTTAAACAAGTTACTGAACCCCTGTTCTCTCATTTGTAAAATAGCGATAGTATGCTGGTCTTCCTCCAACATAGTTGTGTCATATTTTATTAAATACGACAGTGTCTTGGGAAAGCTCTCTACAAATTGTAGTGTCAAAAAAAAAAAAAAAGCAAGGTGGTATTATTGTCAACAACCATCTGGGAGCATAAATTTAACAAAAAAAAAAGTTTATCTCCAGAAAAATAAAATTCAGAAAGACAGCACCAAATACAAAGGAAAAATAAACAAAGTGATTTTTTTTAATCTTTTTTTTTTTTAAGATTTTTTTTATTTATTTATTTGAGACAGAGAGAATGAGAGAGAGAGAGCACATGAGAGGGGGGAGGGTCAGAGGGAGAAGCAGGTTCCCTGCCAAGCAGGGAGCCCGATGCGGGACTCGATCCAGGGACTCCAGGATCATGACCTGAGCCGAAGGCAGTCGCTTAACCAACTGAGCCACCCAGGCGCCCATAAACAAAGTGATTTTTAAGTTATAGTATTTGCTACTCTCCATTCTGTGACATCAAACTATATACATAAGACATTTCTTAAAAATTAGCCACACTATACATCTTGTTTCACTCAGTGAGAACTTCTCTTTATGGTATTACCCAATTTTCACCCCAGTTCAACCCTTTAAAAAAGTTTTCTTAACATACCTGTTGTAGAAAATTTTCACTCAGAACACACACACACACACACACACAAAAATACAAATAGTTCTTTACCAGTAAGAGTACTTTTATATGCCCAGTCCCTGACAGACACCTGACAACCTGTCACTGAACCAACTGTTGATAAAATAATAAGAGATTTAAGTCTCTGATCAATTTTTAAAAAACAGTTTCTCCTTTTTAACAAAGATTATCACTCCTGAACACATTTCTACAGAGTCAACAACACTCTAGGTCATTACTTTGATTTTAAGCCATTGTCCAGATTTCAGACTCTTGCCTGTAAAAGACAAAAACATTTCTCACATCAGGAATTTTGGATCTTAGAAGGTTTCAAGGTTTGTCCTTCCTGCATGTCAACAGGGCTACCACAATTCAATAATAAGCATTTTTACTTTCAATTTACCATAGTCTGATTTTGTTCCCTGGCAATTCTGAAAGGATAATTAAAATACTCATATCTTTTAAGTGGTAAAAGAAATATACTGGACCTTTCATATTTTATTTTTAATAATTTCTATTCTAGATTACCATTTCAATTAAAGGTATTAAATGGAAAAAATACTACACGTCAGAATAAAAAAAGATGAATATTTGCTACTCCAAAGCTGATAAAAAATTAATGTATTCTCCAAGGTCAGAAGACAGTCTGGGATAGGGTTGTTTTAATCTTTAAAAAATCCTGTCTATTAATTAACTTTTTTATGATCCCACAAGGCAATAAAGACTTCAAATGTTTTAAAATGTGCTATGGAAATACAAACTTGAACTGACAACAAGAAGCTTCCTTGACATTCCCTTCCTCTAGCACCAGGTTTTCTATCCCATCCACACATCACAGCTCTATCTCAGCAATTTCTGTAAGAAGCACTAACTCTGGGGCATCCTCCAAAGAGATAATAACAGAGTGAGAGACTCTGTGGGAAAGGCCCCAGCTAAACTTTAATTGCCAAAATTTTATTTTAATGGAAAACTATAAAATATAGTTAGTATTCTCTTGTTGGCATTCTTAACACAAAGTATACCAAGTATTTAAACATCTCTCAATAAATTTAAAACACCAGTTATTATATTAGGCTAAAACATAGTGATGCCCACAGTGGATATTAAAGAGGCCTGAAAACCCTGCACAAATTGGGAGCTTTTTTTATGACTATTATTGTGTCCTTCGGAGGCATTTTACAACGTGCCTGTCTTTCCCTTTGCTACCAGAACACTGGGTGCCACTTCTCCCTGCCACCAGTGCCCGCTCTTAACCACGCCTTCCCTGTAGTTCCTACTTGGTAGTGGGCATCAAGGTCAGATAACCCCGAGTTAGGAGAGTTGTCTGAAAGCGGGGTGTTGTGGGCAGCAGCCAGCATTGTTCACCTAAGGGCAACCCAGAGGGACTTTGCTATATTACCTGGGTTACTCACAGCCTATTTAATTCACCTCTTGTCTCCCAGAGCTGTCTTTTCTCAGCATTATATGGAAAATCAAGGACGTGAAATGCTTTCTACAACATAATACACCATATCGTTAAACTGTCAAAATTATAAAATTGAGGACAAAAGCATTTTTGCATTTTGCATTCCGGCCAGGTGAGGTGAGACTACAATGATACCATCTCTTATATACACTGAACTCTATACACTTCAAAGCAGTGACAATATACACATACTGTGGACTTCAGTTCTCCTGACAGGAAAGAAGCTAAGTACAAGGGCTCTTAGTACCCACCTGCTACAGGGAAGAAAGAGACAAGGAGGGATTAAGGGACTCATGTGCTGTCACAGGAGCTCACTAGTGACCGAGCTGAGGCTATAGCTTGATATTCTGATATCCCATCCTGAGCTTCTTCTAAAGAAAGAACTGCCTCCCAAAGAAGTTAGTTGCCTTACACATCAAGTCCTCTCTCCAGGGATCCCTACCACTTTCGAAATTCATGTCACGAACACATTAAGAGGAATATATCAAGAAATTTTATTCTCTACTTTTTATAGAGGTTCATCAGTTTACATTAGGAAAAAAATATTTGTTGAGATCACAGGTTAAGCTAGAGTGAGGAAGGAAGTTGGGGTGAGAGGGAAAACCAAAGGGCTCAGATCTTAGACTTCTGAGGGCAAAATAGAAAAAGTAAAGAGTTATGGGGTGCCTGGGTGGCTCAGATGGTTGGGCGTCTGCCTTCGGCTCAGGTCATGATCCTGGGGTCCTGGGATCGAGCCCCACATCGGGCTCCTGGCTCAGAGGGAAGCCTGCTTCTGCCTCTCCCACTGCTCATGCTCTCTCTCTGTGTCTCAAATGAATAAATAAAATCTTTAAAAAAAAAAAAAAGAAAGAAAAAGTAAAGAGTTAGAAACAGGATAACACTATAAATGCACAGAGACAGAGTTAAAGCCCCATTTAGAATAGTCTGCATGCTAGTAGATATACATGTAACATCATTCCGACATCTTTGAAAGAAAGATCTTGGTACAGCTATGCATTTGTGCTGAGAACACCCTTCCTTCCTGCTCTGAGATCTCCTTGCAACCAGACTCTCTGCCACATTTTCAACCTCCCCTCTTAAGTGGTTCTTAGAAGAGTGTCCCAGTTCTTCATCTGGGGAGAAGAAACAAGCAAGCAAAGGACCGCCGCCCTTTCCCTCTATCCTCATTTCACTCATCCCCTCCCACTCAGTGTCACCCCTCACTGCTCCCTCTACAACCAAGTTTCTCAGAAGAGGATTCTAAAATCATGCCTCCTTGATTTCTAACACACACCTCCACCACTGAAATTTAGGCCAATCTCCTACTTTACCCTTGAGGCTGCCCTCACCAACAATGCTATTTCTAAAAGCAGTGGTGCTCCCAGAATTTATCTTCCTTTGTTCTTTCAGCAAACTTGATATGGCTGACCTCCCTCTTCCTCTCTCCTCTCCTCTCTTGATGCTTTCTCAGCTAACCTCCCTCACTCCATCCCCTCCCACTCTTCCTCCTCCTCCTCCTCCTTAGTGTCCCCCATTGTGCACTCCTTGGATTCCTATCATCCATCTTCTCACTCTAGCTGTTCTCCCTCAGGGGTTTCATGGGCTCCCTGCTAGTAGTTTCCACTCACGAATCTGCAGTCCTGATCTCTCTTCTGAGCTCCAAACTTCTACTTGTTATATCAATATATCACAAGCACTCCAAACTCATCATGTCCCAAATGGAACCCACTGCTTTCCCAATCTCTTCCTCCTTGATTTTGGTGGTTGTTTTTTTTTCCTATAATAGTGAATGGCACCACCACCCAAGCAAAAATTTGGAAGTTCTCCTTGATTTTCTCCCCATCCCTTATTGTCTTAACTCAAGCCCTTGTAAAGTATGTATTGCCAATCCTCCTCCACTTGGCAATCTCTTCTTTTGCCATACGCTGAACTCTCAGCAGCGCCCTGGAGATTATTCAGTCTTTTTCTTACACCCTTGATTTGCACAGTCTCCTCTACCTGGAGACCCCTCCCCACCGGCCCCCATGTCCTTCAAGACTCAGCTCAGCGATCAGCCCCTACAAGACTTCTGTTACTCTGCTGAGGCTGGGCTATGATATCCCTACTCTGAATTATGTATTATTTGTAGAAACCTATATTATAGAGCCAACTATGTTATGTCCGTCTATTTTCCATCTTCCCAACCATCCTGTTAACTCCTAAAAAGCAGGAACCATGTCATCCTCATGTATCCAAATTTTAGTGTAATTCCTGGTACATCATAGTCCCTCAATTAATGTTTTACAAATGAATAAAAAATCAAACCCTGGGTAACTACCATTGTCCACATTTCTGTGCTTCCTTGTCATTTGTTAGTACTGCAAAATCAAACCCATTCTTGATTGCCCCGTTCAAATATCATTTCACTTATGAAACCGTCCCTGATTCCCACCTCCTCTCTTATTTCTCACTTTTCTTATGGTGATTAACTGCATTGCAAAGTAGACAAAGAAATCTGAGCACTTACTTTTCTATTATGCTACTGTTCTATTATAGGAGGCTTCAAGTAAAGGATAATTTAATTCATCTTTAAGACTAGTGCTTTCCTTACTTGGGACTCTTTAGAGGAAGGCACGTTCACATTTGAAAGAACCCAAATGCAACACACTAGCAAAAACCTCCCCTGCACTAAAACTCAGCAGCATCTCACAATAGAGCTTTCAAAAGGAGTTACAGATCCTGTGTGTAGTGCTGCTTACAAGCCATCACATGGCAGCAGCGGGCCCAACACACCAGCACCAAATCCGAGACAAAGAGCAGCGATGAAGCCAGCTCTGTTCCTGCTGACGCCACGGAGGCCGCTGCTCTCTCAGCTGGGCTAACAACCAGGCAGCGCAGGCAGGCAAGCGAGCAGAGGAGCGTCCCGGAGCAGTGGTTCGCCGCACTCGAGGGCACTGCTGCCCTACTTCACTTTAGCTTCAAGGACACCGCATCATCCCCTTCTCCTAAAAAGTAAATAGCATAACCTCCTCTTCAATTAACAAGATTAAAATGAAACTGTGATTGGAAATAATACAGGAGTCCCTCCCTTATCCACGGGAGATACATTCCAAGACTCCCAGTGAATGCCTGAAGCCACGGATAATACGGGACCCCATATATACTGTTTTTCCTACACATACATACCTATGATAAAGTTTAACTTATAAACTAGGTACAATAAGAGATTAACAACAAATAATAATAAAATAGAATAATTATAACAATATACTATAGTAAAAGTTGTGTGAATGTGATCTCTCATTTAAAATATCTTGTACTATATTCACCCTTCTTCCTGCGATGTGAGATGATAAAATGCCTACATGATGAGATGAAGAATGTGACTGATACAGGTATCATGACATGGCATGAGGCTACTATTGACCTTCTGATGATCTGTCAGGAGGATCATCTGCTTCCAGACCATGGCTGACTGCGGGTAACTGAAACCGCAGAAGCAAAACTATGGATAAGGAGGGACTACTGTATAAACATCCAAAAAGAGGGGACCTATCAGACAATGGAATACTAGTAATCATTAAGAATGGTGTAACAGAATAATTGATATAAAAAAACACTCTCTACTATTAAGTGACAAATCAAATTAGTAAGCCTAAATGTATAATGTATCTAATACATGTATGTGTATATATATATTACATTTTCAAATCATATAACATAACAGTATAATATAACATAAGAGAAGTCTATGCCTAAATATTAAAAGTGGTTAACTTCTGGGTGACTAGATTATGGGTAGTTTTTATCTCCTTATCATTTTAACTGTTTTCTAAATATACTTCAATGAACATGTATTTCTTTAATAAGGCAAAACAAGTTTCCGAAAATGAAATCATCTCTTGATTAAATTCTAGAAATCTCTAAACTTTCATAAGCATATTCCATTTTTTATTTATATACTAAAGACTTAAAGTAATTTTTTTTTAATCTCAGTCTTACTGGGTCTTAGAGGTGATGGAGCTAGATTTATAGGATCACTAAATCCACAAAATGTCATGGTATGCTCTATAAAAAGCTTACTTGTGAAACATGGTTCAAAATGAAAACAATAATAAGAAATGCCCTAATTTTAAAATAATTTCTTATTCAGAAAAAAGGTTGCAACAAAGTTAGAAAACCAAGGTTAAATTCTACCACTGGCCAATTAGAACAAAGATCATATTTTTATTATGTTCATCTATAAAATATAGAAAATGCCAGATTGTTAGCAATAAAGTAAGCTCCTGTCAGATGTTAGATTCTATCTTCAAATTAATGAATGAGATGATTTGAAAAGATTCATTTTTTATTCATTTAGCAGATATTTATTAAGCAAGCATTCACTATGGAACAGCATGTGCTAATTTAGGTTTTCAACCAAAGAAGCAATTCTCCACAGCATTTCCCTTACTTAGAATCAAAAGATTGACAAAAAGTAGACATGATTATTCTCTACTGTCAAATCTCTGACATCTGTTCTACTCATTAAAGGTCTACCTTAAAAAAATAAATAAATAATAAATAATAATAAAGGTCTACTACCCTTAACATCTGTGGAGTAGGATAATAGCTTAAGTTGGTGAGAAAAAAAAAGTCTTCAAATAAAGGATTGGGGGAGGGGAAGCTTATATTAAGTAGAGAAAGGATCATACTATGAAATTTAAATTAGACATTTGGAAGGGGCAAAACAAATCCTACTTCATAAAAAGTCTTGTTTGTTGTTTGTTGTTCATTTTTAATGTGCACACTTAACAAAATAAAAAAAGATGGCATCTTAACATCCACTGCCAAAGTCTGGGGGGTTTTTTTATTTGTTTGCTTTTTAATTGACTTATGAAACTCAGCAGTCTGGGAGCCGTTGGTTCCGAGAGCATTTTAGCCACCCATTTTGGCTGATCTATAATCTGGAACCCTGCCCCTAACACAATGTCACACATATAGAAGATGCTCAAAAATTACTTGTTCAATGAAGAAATGTAGACCTGTTTCATAAAGAAGGTATGGCTTGGGTACCACCTGAAGATGGTCAAAAAGAAGACTTGAAGAAGGTTTGAAAATGAATCAAGAAATAAAGCAATACACTGAAGTGTAAGTAAGGGAGGCTGACCCTAGAGAGCAAGATTTCCCAACACTGCATACTAGTTTGTAATTCATTGTTAACACTACCTAAAATCCTAACACCAGGTTAGACATATTTGGATGAATATCTACTCTTCTTTGAAAATGCAAATAATTTGGAGACGACTAAGGAATGCAACTGTCTGACATGACTGTTGTACCAGAAAAATTACAGGAATTTTGTCATAGTGCTTATTAAATATGTAAAATATAATTATATACTTAAGATTATGACATATCTTTATGATAACTTAAAACTTAGCTTATTTAGCTACTTTATGTGCCTGCATATAAATAATACACTGGCGGGGCGCCTGGGTGGCTCAGTTGGTTAAGCGACTGCCTTCGGCTCAGGTCATGATCCTGGAGTCACAGGATCGAGTCCCGCATTGGGCTCCCTGCTCAGCAGGGAGTCTGCTTCTCCCTCTGACCCTCCTCCCTCTCATGTTCTCTGTCTCTCATTCTCTCTCTCTCAAATAAATAAATAAAATCTTTAAAAAAAAAATAATACACTGGCTTACATTTCAAATTATATTAGATCAAATCTCCAAAAACCACTGGATTTTTTAATCAAAATTGGTCAAATATTAAACAATTAAAATAATTTTGGGTATATGACACTGTAGTGATGAATACATGATACTACACATTGTTAAAACCTATAACACTTTACAGCACAAAGAGTGAACCTGAAGGTATGCATTTTTTTAATCAATGACCCCAGAATGAAATGCAGAATGTGACAAAACACTCTAACTGTATTACAAATGTATAAAACAACCTCACTGAAAGGTGTAGAGGGGGAAAGTGCTGACCTAAATAACTGGAAATGAGTGAAATCTACAAGAGTAAAGGCAAAAAGGAACTGCATATAACCACTTTTTTCTGGCTGATAAAGCTGGAAACCCCCCCACCCCCCGCTCCCAGGGATACAAGTTAACAATTCTGTTACTGCTATACATGTGTACTGGAATGAACAATTAAGTAAATAAATGGATGGCCGGAGCCAAGTTTCTTACTGTTGGAATGAGAAATTACAGATAATCAGGAAGAGTAGGCTAGAATTATCCATGTGGTAATGGATTAGAGTTGGAGATATCAATACGCACTCATTTAATTTAACATAAAAGCAGATGGGCATATACAGAAATATTTATAAATACATGTATATACACAGCTTTTATATATACAGATACATATACACATATATATCTCCCTGCTCTGTCAGCTGAGAGGGCCTAGAAGCAACTACATACCACTAGCAATGAGCACACCGTCCGGATCTTGGTTTCTAATACCATTCTCCATAAAAGGAACCAGGGCTCCTTGGAGAAATAGCTGATTCTGGAACTAGGACAGGAAATATAAAAGATGATCCTGGAGCATCTTACAGTGATAGAAAGCAAAGAAGTGCTCAAAACATACACATGCACATGCACAATGATGGAAGTTTGTCAAAGGGATCCAGGAGCCAACTGAAAGAACACCCAAGGGAACAGTTTGAGTGACCAAATAAATAAAGTACTGTTGGATTATAACCCAAAGTATAAAATAAATATCCATGAGTCCATTTTGATATAAATAAATGACAAAATAAATAAATGAATGAAGAAGAAACAAATCTGCCATGCAGAAGAATTCCAAGTAATTTGCATGAACAATCTACCCTCTGGGAAGAGGAGCAGAATGCCCACTCCTTAAGTGTAGTGACCTCTGCCCAAAGAATACAGTAGGGACAGGAAGAAACCTGGCAAACATTACCTCAGTCAGATGCTAATGGTCAACATCAATAGTAACAAGTCATGCTGGGCACCTGGGTGGCTCAGTTGGTTAAGTGTGACTCCTGATTTCCGCTCAGGTCAAGATCTCAGGGTCGTGAGATCAAGCCCCACACTGGGTTCTGCACTCAGTGGGGAGTCTGCTTGAGATTCTCTCTCCCTCTCCCTTTGCCCCCTCACCCCCCTGTGCAAATGAGTGTGTGCGTGCTCTTGGCCCTCTCTCCAAAATAAATAAATCTTTTAAAAAAATACTAGTAAGTCGTGCTGATAGTATGTACCTTTGATACGATGTAATGAAAAGGGCAATTTCCCTCTCTGGTCTTTCACCCAAAAACATATAACCCCATGATAAAAACATCAAACAAATTCCAATTAAGAGACATTCCACCAAATGCCTGATCGGTACTCTTCAAAACTATCAATATCATGAAAAATAAGAGAAGTCTGATAAACTGTCATAGTCAGGAAGACCCTAAACAGACATGATCACCAAGTGAAGTATGCTATCCTGGATGGGATCCTGGAATAGAAAAAGGCCAGGAGGTAAAAAAAAAAAAAAAAAAAACAAGAAAATATGAATAAAATATGGACTTTAATTAATAAAAAATACATCCATATTGGTTTGATAATTGTAACAAATGCACTGTACTCATGTAAGATTTTAGTAATAGTGGAAATTGGGTGTGGGGTATATAGAAGCCTTCTGCACTATCTTTGTTGGCCATCCCAGCAGTTAGTTTGCAAAACCATATAATAAAGTCAGTTACATAGAAAGATTTTCAGTAACTAATATATTTTTAAGAACCAGATTTTTTTCCCACCAACAGTGTAAGAGGGTTCCCCTTTCTCCACAACCTCTCCAACATCTGTTGTTTCTTGCCTTGTCAATTTCTGCCATTCTAACTGGTATCTCTGTATACTATACAGACACTGTAAGGTGGTATCTCAGTGTGGTTTTGATTTGAATTTCCCTGATGGCTAATGATGATGAACATTTTTTCATGTGTCTGTTAGCCATTTGTATGTCTTCTTAAAAAGTGTCTGTTCATGTCTTCTGCCCATTTTTTGACTTGATTATTTGTTTTTTGGGTGTTGAGTTTGAGAAGTTCTTTATAGATCTTGGATACCAGCCCTTTGTCTGCAGTGTCATTTGCAAAAATCTTCTCCCATTCCGTGGGTTGCCTCTTTGTTTTGTTGACTGTTTCCTTTGCTGTGCAGAAGCTTTTTATCTTGATGAAGTCCCAAAAGTTCATTTTCACTTTTGTTTCCCTTGCCTTTGGAGACATGTCTTGAAAGAAGCTGCTGTAGCCAATGTCGAAGAGGATACTGCCTATGTTCTCCTCTAGGATTTTGATGGATTCCTGTCTCATGTTGAGGTCTTTCATCCATTTTCAGTTTATCTTTGTATACGGTGTAAGAGAATGGTGGAGTTTCATTCTTCTGTATATAGCTGTCCAATTTTCCCAGCACCATTTATTAAAGAGACTGTCTTTTTTCCATTGCATATTTTTTCCTGCTTTGTTGAAGATTATTTGACCATAGAGTTGAGGGTCCATATCTGGGCTCTCTATTCTGTTCCATTGGTCTATGTGTCTGTTTTTGTGCCAGTACCATGCTGTCTTGGTGATCACAGCTTTGTAATATAGCTTGAAATCAGGCAATGTGATGCCTCCAGCTTTGTTTTTCTTTTTCAGCATTTCCTTGGTGATTCGGGGTCTTTTCTGATTCCATACAAATTTTAGGATTGTTTGTTCCAGCGCTTTGAAAAATGCCGTTGGTATTTTGAAAGATGGCGTTGAAGGTATAGATTGCTCTGGGCAGCACAGACATTTTAACAATGCTTATTCTTCTGATACAAGACCATGGAGTGTTTTTCCATCTTTTTGTGTCTTCTTCAATTTCTTTCATGAGTGTTCAGTGGTTCCTAGAGTATAGATCCTTTACCTCTTTGGTTAGGTTTATTCCAAGGTATCTTATGGTTTTTGGTGCTATTGTAAATGGAATCAATTCTCTAATTTCTCTTTCTACAGTTACATTGTTAGTGTATAAGAAAGCAACTGATTTCTGTGCATTGATTTTGTATCCTGCCACATTACTGAATTGCTGTATGAGTTCTAGTAATTTGGGGGTGGAGTCTTTTGGGTTTTCCACATAAAGTATCATATCACCTGCAAAGAGAGTTTGACTTCTTCTTTGCCAATTTGAATACCTTTTATTTCTTTTTGTTGTCTGATTGCTGTTGCTAGGACTTCTGTGCTATGTTGAACAATAGTGGCGAGAGTGGGCAGCATCCTTGACGTGTTCCTGATCTTAAGGGAAAGGCTCTCAGCTTCTCCCATTGAGAATGATATTCACTGTGGGTTTTTCATAGATGGATTTTATGAAATTGAGAAATGTTCCCTCTATCCCTATACTCTGAAGAGTTTTAATCAGGAAAGGATGCTGTATTTTGGTGGGAATTCAAGTTGGTACAGCCACTTAGGAAAACAGTATGGAGGTTCCTCAAAAAATTAAAAATAGAGCTACCCTATGACCCAGCAACTGCACTACTGGGTGTTTACCCCAAAGACACAGATGTAGTGAAAAGAAGGGCCATATGCACCCCAATGTTCATAGCAGCAATGTCCATAATAGCCAAACTGTGGAAAGAGCCGAGATACCCTTTAACAGATGAATGGATAAAGAAGATGTGGTCCATATATACAATGGAATATTACTCAGCCATCAGAAAGGATGAATACCCAACTTTTGCATCAACATGGATGGGACTGGAGGAGATTATGCTAAGTGAATAAGTCAAGCAAAGAAAGTCAATTATCATAATATGGTTTCACTTATTATTATAAGGAATAGCATGGAGGACATTAGGAGAAGGAAGAGAAAAATGAAGGGGGGGAAATCAGAGGGGGGTGAAAAACCATGAGAGACTATGGACTCCGAGAAACAAACTGAGGGTTTTAGAGGGGAGGGGGGATGGGGGGATGGGTTAGCCCGGTGATGGGTATTAAGGAGGGCACGTATTGCATGGAGCACTGGGTGTTATATGCAAACAATGAATCATGGAACACTACATCAAAAACTAATGATGTACTGTATGGTGACTAACCTAACTTTATATATATATATATATACAGATTTTTTCAACAACCGTGTAGAGTGACTTTTAGAAACCATGTCCATTGTTACTTTACCTTCAGTTCAGGATGCATCACTGCTTACATTTTGCTTCTATAATTAGTGTCTAATAATCAAGACTAAAAAGATACCCTCCTAGATAGATTTATACACACCCTTACCCTCCATACACACACATACAGAATTAGGAGTTATTACTATTCTAGCATGAACTAAGGCCACTCTATAAATCTCAAATTTATTTTGCAGAAGCAGTGTCAAAAAAAAAAAAAGTGCCAACTTAATGATTTCTTTCCCCATTGGAAGTTGCTTATAAGTTAATTCAACTGACATCTAAAACTTCATATGAATTCTTTTTAATTCAGAGTCAAGGAGTAGCTGGTAGCCATTATTCTAACTTTGAATATGTTATGTTAAATGCATGTTTTAAAGCCAGCTTTACTACAGGAAAGTCATCAAGTCAATTTTAAATAAATTTGATTATGTTTTATCTCTAGGAAAGCATCTGTTAGTTTTCTAGGAAAATGAATCAACTAGTCATTTTTTTTTTTCTACTTGGCCAGAAATGCTACTTCTATATAAATTCATGGAATAAGTACTTCCATACAAGGCTAAAGATAGCTTTAAAAAGCCAAATCTTAAAATAAAACTGGAAAACAGATTCACTATGAATATTACTTTTAGCATCCCTCTTACAGTACAATATCAAACTAAACTTTAAATATGGCCTTACAAAAGGGGTTGCTGCCAGGCTCTATTCTTCTCTTTTGATATAAGCTATAAAGAATTTGAACATAAAATGTAAATGAGAATGCACAGCCAAATAAATAGCTCATTTTAAGTTGCTACATATCATATCAGCTTTGGAAGAGAGGTTTAATAAGGGATCCCCAGGCATTATAAGGTGCTCTTAATGTTCTTTCTGGTCCTTTAACTGACAGGTCCCCACACTGAGAACAGATATCTGAAGAACTGTATCCATGATCATCAGTTGATTCATTGATCTTACTACAAATAATTAGGAATGATTTGTAGACTAGAGGCTGGTAAACATGTCGTTTTTCTCATCAATTTTTTCTTATACCCTCATTCTCAGCATTCGGTATCACTAAAAATCTATAAACTGTGACTGGTAAATCCTAATCAGAGCAACACAAAATGAGGCTTAAATTTAGATCAGGATGGACTACAACATGTCCAGACATCCATGCATGCACAGTGGCTACACCAACCGAATACATTAAACAGTAACGCTAAAAAGAAAGACACTTAAACCCAAATGTTTCACCTCCTACAACTAACCCTGGTGAATATTCAGTCAGTCTCTGCAATGTATTTCCAGTAAAGAATAGTTTTAAGAGGCTTTTCATCTTCCCTAATCAGCGACCTTATCCTCCACTATCTTCTGGAAAGAGCTTCAATTTTAAAAAACAAACAAGAGGGGCGCCTGGGTGGCTCAGTCGTTGGGCGTCTGCCTTCGGCTCGGGTCGTGATCCCGGGGTCCTGGGATCGAGCCCCGCATCGGGCTCCTGGCTCGGCGGGGAGCCTGCTTCTCCCTCTCCCACTCCCCCTGCTTGTGTTCCCTCTCTCGCTGTGTCTCTCTCTGTCAAATAAATAAATAAAATCTTTAAAAAACAAAAAAACAAACAAACAAAAAAAACAAGAGTCCTATTCTCCTGTCTTTAACTTGTTTTTATTGGTTTATTTGCCCTAACCTTTTCATAAACCTCAGGTAATTCCCAGTTTTAACTCCCTAACACTATCACACCTAAACTTTCATTTGAATTCTTTTCCAATCATAACCAGGGAGTAGCTAGTAGCCACTGTTCTTTGAAATATGTTCTGTTAGATGCATATTTTAAAGCCAATTGTACTATATGGGAAAGTCACCAACTCCATTTTAAATAAATGCTACTCTTGTATTTTTTCTTAGTTACATGCTCCTTCCTTGATATTTTGTATATTTCCTGTGACCTTTGTGCTCAGAGAGTTGTCTGCATCGCTGGCTTTGTTAGATAAAATACCTTGCCTGTAAACCTTTCTCTACTGTTTAGATCATTCACAAGTATATCATCAGAATTTCATTTTTTATTATCACCATCTTCATAGGTCACAGTTCCTTTAAAATATCTTTTTCTCTAAACTTCTTAAAAACTACTTTTTCTTTTTTCTTTTTTTTTTTAGAGAGCTCAGGCGAGGGGTGGGGCAGGGCAGAGGGAGAGGGAGAAGGAGAAAGAGAATCTTAAGCAGGCTCCAGGCCCAGCGCAGAGCCCCAGGTGGGGCTCAATCTCACGACCCTGAGTTCGTGACCTGAGTGGATATCAATAGTTGGACGGTTAACTGAGTTTTGGCTTCAAAACTCTATTGCAAATATAACATTACTATTTTTTCACACTTCACAAGCAAATGTTTTTCCTAATCATAAAGAAAAACAAAAATCCCTCTACAGTCTTAACATATAATGATAATAACCAGCTGATTTCTAACTGTAGGTAATATAATAATAAAAAAAAGAATACTAAGGAAAAAAAATGAAAAAGTAGAAGATAACCAAGAATTTCTCGACCACATGGGTATTAAAATATAAGACAGATTACAGACAGCATAATAGAGTCACATTCCTTTTTAAAATTAATCAGATTGCAAGGACTGGTTTATTTATATATTCTAAAGGTTCCATTTGTTTCAATTGGGAAAAAAAACAATGGGAAAAATCTACGTTAGCATGACACACCTTAAAATAACTTAATAATTTGGTTATAATATATTAACATCAAATGAAATAAATCTCAAATCTTTTCAAATACTGACAAGATACATACATATTTATACATTGTAGGTTGCATAAATGTCTTTATAAATTATCAAAGAAATGTTAAAGTAGAAATTTTGTGAAAGAATCACCTATTTAAAAGTAAATAAAGCACAACAAAAATAAATACAAGATTTACCTTTGGTCCCACAATTCATTGGGGAAAGATCCATAAAGAATGGAATGATTGGTAGAGCATAGGGACTACAGTTGATGGTATTGTAATAGCACTGCATGGTGACATAGTAGCTGATGAGGAGAACAAAGGCAAAAGAAGTGTAGATAAAATTAAATTTCCTTACAACTTGCAAGTACTTGAGACAGGCAGAGTGACATTCCTCAAGGAACTCACAATTGCCTTAATGTTAATGCTTTGCTAGCAGCAAAAAGCAACCTTAGCTTGCCAAGGTTGATCCTTCAAGGATCCTGTAAGTCTTCTTTTTTTTTTTTTAAAGATTTTATTTATTTATTTGACAGAGAGAGACACAGCGAGAGAGGGAACACAAGCAAGGGGGAGTGGGAGAGGGAGAAGCAGGCTTCCCGCCGAGCAGGGAGCCCGATATGGGACTCAATCCCAGGACCCTGGGACCGTGACCTGAGCCGAAGGCAGTTGCCTAACAGCTGAGCCACCCAGACGCCCAAGTCTTCTTTAACATATGAAAATCCTTTTGAAAACTTCCTTTATCTCTGCCCCTCCCAACTTAAAGGTATACAATCAATTGCTCCTCACAATCCCAGGGCAGCGCTTTCTGCTCGTGGGTCCTGTCCCCAGACTTTAATAAAAAACACCTTTTTACCCAGAAAACGTCTCAAGAATTCTTTCTGGACCGCTCACTCCCAGCCCACTTCACATCAATAGCTACACTTGTGGTGAGGAAAGCATAACATTGAGAGTTGTTGAATCACTATGCTTTATAACTAAATCTAATGTAACATTGTGTGTCAATTATGCTGAAAAAAAGAAGAGGAAGAATGGAACGATTTTGCTACTGTGATACACCTCGGCAATAATAAAGGTAAAGCAAAGAACTTTAAAAAAAGACTAAGACTTGGCTTTCTAGTTAACGCATCCATGAAAACTATAGAAAACCTTTTAAATATTAGATGCAAACAAAATAATTTTTTTTTTTTTTTTTTTTTTAGATTTTATTTATTTGACAGAGAAAGACACAGCGAGAGAAGGAACACAAGCAGGGGGAGCAAGAGAGGGAGAAGCAGGCTTCCCGCGGAGCAGAGAGCCCAATGCGGGGCTCGATCCCAGGACCCTGAGATCATGACCTGAGCCGAAGGCAGACGCTTAACTACTGAGCCTTGCAGGCGCCCTGATGTAAACAAAATTTTAAAAGATTCTGCCTCCAGAATGTATAAAGATTTTATTTATTTATTTGACAGGGAGAGAGAGGGAGAGGGAGAAGCAGACTCCCTGCTGAGCGGGGAGCCCAATCAGTACTCGATCCCAGGTTTTTTGTTTTGTTTGTTTTTAAGATTTTATTCATTTATTCAGAATGTATACCTTGTATAAACAGAGAAGAGACACTCTGTATTTAGAAGTAATGGTCAGGGCTATTATGGTCTTTGGGTTCTGATTCCAGTGTGACTTTGAGCAAGAGAACTTTCACCCAAATAACTATTTTTAAATGAGGGTGTGGGATTAGATAGCTTCTAAAGTCCTAATATCTCTAGAATCTTGTGATTCTAGGAATTACAGCATAAGTCTACTAGCCTGAACGTAATCAATTTTAGATCTCCAGTAGGAAACAGGAAGTTCCTTGTCCACAACCCAGGGGTAATTGGGTTTTCCCAGCAATAACATCTCCAGTAATTCAATTGCCTGATAAATCTACCTTCTCCTGATGATAAGGTGTTATTATCCAATCATATCACATTAAAATATAATTCTACTATAACCAGTGGGAAATAACTTTCTAGTAAGAGGATATGTAATGAGTCTTTCAAACATTAAACCAGAAAAGATAACTGTGTGCCAACTTGCAAAAACAATTCAGCTTTAAGACAGCTATGTGAGTCTGAAGAAATGTTTACAGTGTAGTCATTAATCAAATGGCTTGTAAATGAAATTACTAGACACATGTTCATTGCTAATGACTTCTTAACTTAATACTCAGATTATAAGACTACAACTTTTATGTTTGCCCTTTCTTATTTCAAATTCAAGCCATAGCCAGAATGCAATAAGCTTTGATTCTAACTTTTTTGTTAAGGACTCCCATATCATTCCAAAAGTCCTAAAAGCAATTACCAGAGGCAAAGGTAATTTTCCATGTAACAACTTACTGACCAATGGGATTCTTTAAAGAAGAGGGAGGTGGGCAGAAGAGGGGAGGAGACAAAAGAAAGTATCTCTGAAATTCATTTTAGCCACAGTAACACAAGTCCCCCCAGTTGTTTCTTATACAAGCATACCTCCTTTTAATGTACTTTACTTTGTTGCACTTTGCAGATAATGCATTTTTTACGTATTGAAGGTCTGTGGCAACCCTGTGTCAAGGAAGTCTATCAGAGCCATTTTTCCAACAGCATTTGCTTATTTCATGTCTCTATGTCACATGTTGCTAATTCTCAAAATATTTCAAACTTTTTCATTGTTATTATAGTTGTTACAGTGATCTGTGATCAGTGATCTTTGTTGTTACTATTGCAATTGTTCTGGGGCACTAAGAACTGCACCCATATAAGAAGACAGCAAACTTAATCCACAAACGTCGTATGCCTTCTGACTGCTCCACTGACTATTCCCTGTCATTCTCCCTCTCCTCTGGCCTCCCTAATGCCTAAAACAAAACAATACTGAAATTAGGCCAACTAATAACCCAACAATGGTCTCTCAGTGTTCAAGTCAAAGAGCTGCACATTGTTCAGTTTAAATCAAAAGCTAGAAATGATTAAGCTCAGTGAGGAAGGCATGCCAAAAGCTGAGACAGGCCAAAAGCTAGGTCTCTTGCTCCAGACAGCCAAGTTGTGAACGCAAAGAAAAAATTCTTGAAGTAAATTTAAAGTGCATATATAAATACATAAATGATAAGAAAGTGAAACAGCTTGGGGTGCCTGAGCGGCTCAGCTGGTTAAGTGTCCAACCTTTGGTTTCAGCTCAGGTCATGACCTCAGGATCCTGGGAACAAGCCCCACGGTGGGCTCCACACTCAGCAGAGAGTCTGCTTGTCTCCCTCTGCCCCCTCCTCACAGTGTACGCACATCTGCACACACTCTCCTTCTCTCTTTCTAAAATAAATAAATAAATAAATCTTTAAAAAAAAAAAAAGAAAGAAAGAAAGAAAGAAAAGAAGGTGAAACAGCTTTACTGCTGATATGAAGAAAGTTTTAGTGGTCTGGATAGAAGACCTAAATTTCCTTAAGCCAAAGCCTAATCCAGAGCAAGGCCCTAACTCTCTTCAATTCTGTGAAGGCTCAGAGAAGTGAGGAAGCTGCACAAGAAAAGTCTGAAGCCAGCAGAGGTTGGTTCATGAGGTGTAAGGAAAGCAGCCGTCTCCATAACATACAAATGCAAGGTGAAGCAGCAAGTGCTGATGTAGAAGCTGCAGCAAGTCATCCAGCAGATTGAGCTAAGATAATTAATGAAGGTGGTAATGATAAGGGAGCAGAAGGCTAGCTGAAGACAAAGCATAAACTGACACTGTGCAACCTTCCCCCTCCCCCTCTACTCCTGGGTGGGACATGTGTGACATTCTTCCAGGACGCTCCCAACTGTCTTAATGTTAATGCTTTACTAGAGGGAAAAACAATCTTAACTTGATGATGGCAAGGCCTCCAGAATCTTGTAGGTCCTCTTTAGCATATGAAAGTTCTTTTGAAAACCTCCCTTTTTCCTTACCTGCCCCAGCCCCATAGTATATAATCAATTGCTCCTCACAACCCTGTACAGCTCTTTCTGCCCAGGGCTTTAATAAAACTACCTTTTTGCACCAAAGACATCTCAAGAATTTTTTCTTGGCCTTCGGCTCTGGATCCCACCCCACCAAACCTCACCTCTATTCCTAAACTACATCATTTACACTAAACAACAGATTTCCCGTGTAGATGAAACAGTCTTCTTCTGGAATATGCCATCTGGGACTTTCATAATTAGATAAGAGAAGTCATTATCCGGCTTCAAATCTTCAAAGGACACGCTGACTCTCTTATTAGGGGCTAATGCAGCTGGTGACTTTAAGTTGAAGACAATGCTCATTTACCATCCTGAAAACTCTAGGGCCCTTAAGAAGTATGCTAAATATACTCTGCCTGTGCTCTAGAAATGGAACAACAAAGCCTATATAACAGTACATCATCTGTTTACAACATGGTTTACTGAATATTTTAAGCCCATTGTTGAGACTTACTGCTCAGAAGAAAAGATTCCTTTCAAAATATTACTGCTCATTGACAGTATACCTGATCACCCTAGAACTCTGATGGAGATGTAAGACATGATTAATGCATCCATTCTGCAGGCCATAAATCAAGTAGTCATTTTAACTTTCAAGTCTTCTTACTTAGGAAATATATTTCATAGGGTTAGAGCTGCCATAGATAGTGATTCCTGTGATGGATCTGGGCAAAGTCAATTGAAAACTTTCTGGAAAAGATTCATCATTCCAGATGCCATTAAGAACATTCGTGATTCATAGGAAAGGTCAAAATATCAACATGAATAAGAGTTTGGAAGAAGTCAATTCCAACGCTCATGGATGACTTTGAGGGGTCCAAGGCTTCAGAGGAAGAAGTACTTGCAGATGGGGTGGAAACAGCAAGAGAACTGGAATGACAAGTGGAGCCTGAAGATGAGACTAAACTGCTGGAATCTCATGATAAAACTTGAATGGATGACAAGTTACCTCTTACAGATGAGCAAAGAAAGTGGTTTCTTGAGATGGAATCTACTCCTGGTGAAGATGCCATGAAGATTGTTGAAATGACAACAAAGGATTTAGAACACTACCTAACATAGTTGATAAAGCAGAGGCAGGGTTTGAGAGGATTGATTCCAATTATGAAAGAAGTTCTGTGGTTAAATGCTATGGGAACAGCATCACATGCTACAAACTGTCGTGAAATTAAGAGTCAGTTGATGCAGGAAACTTCACTGTTGTCTTATTTTAAGAAATTGCCACAGCCACCCCAGCCTTCAGCACCCTGAGCAGTCAGCAGCCATCAACATTGAAGCAAGACCCTTTACCCGCAAAAAGATAACTTGCTGAAAGCTCAGATGATAGTTAGCATTTTTCAGCAATAAAATATTTTTAATTGAGGTTATGTACATTTTTTAGACATAATGCTATTTCACAGTTAATAGACTACAATATAGTGTAAACATAACTTTTATACACTGGAAAACCAAAAAAACTCATTTGACTCGAGTTACTGTGATATTCACTTTATTGCAATGGTCTGGACCTGAAACTGCAATAACTCAGAGGTATGCCTGTATCTGCTTTGCCCTCCAGCTTTCCATCTCTTAAAACTATTTTAAATGCCTCACTATGCTGAACTTCTATTACGATCCCCTCTAGTCCACATTAAATTTATAAATGCTAAAGTCCTGTGTAAATTGGTACTCATTTTTTTTTCTTTTAAAGATTCTATTTTTAGGTAATCTCTTCACCCAATGTGCGGCTCAAACTCACAACTCTGAGATTAAGTCGCACATTCCACCAACTGAGCCAGCCAGTCACCCCAGTACTGACTTTATTACTATCCAGGAGGCTCTGTAGACTAATCATTTAGACTACAAATAAAAGACTTCACCATTTATAGAGGAAAACTAGCTTAACAACTTGACACATTTCCTAAAAGAGAGATTATAATCTCACAAATTCGCCATATATTGACAGGAGCCAAAATTTCAGTTCATAATCTCACAAAAGAAGCACCACATTCATTTACTGCCATAAAATATAATAAGTTAAACAGCTATTTAGCAGTTTTTTAGGTCATTATATTCCTGAAGTCATCTGATTTAATCAAAACTCCCAGAATTCAAGTTAAGACCAGCCCAGCCCCTAGAAGAGTCCCACTACTGTCAATAGCCTTTTAAGATCCCTGGTTAGGCCACCTCCCAACCTCTGCAGTCCAAGGCAAAGGGGACCCTTGCCTGGGGCCTATATATGTCTCATCCTACCCCCAGTTCCATTCCACACCCTCTGGAACCTCCAAAGCAAGGTTACAGGTACCCCAACCCAAAGTCCAGTGTCCACCCACTCTAATCTTCATGGTGCAAATGCTACCCCTTGGCCATCTCTTGGGCCTAGGAGGTACACATTGGTGCAGTCTTCCTTTAGTAGAAAAAAATATATAGAGAGAGAGAGAGACCTACACAGGTCCTGAAAGCAACTTAAGGCCATTTAGGTAGAGAATTTAGGAGTTCATTTTACTTGGAACAGGATTTAGAGGAAGGTAGAGCATAATCTCTAGGTGGGACATCTCTGGCCTGCTGGCACATCCTTGACCTCTTCAACTCCTAGTCAGCCAGCACCAGAGTCCCCTAAAGCTCAGCATCCCAGAGCACTGCCTTAATGCTCTCTCTGTATCCCAAAGATTACTCAAATTTGGGTTCACACTAATGGAGTCAGATAACTGTACACATCAGTTCAGCATTTCCCACACACCTACCTTATGCCAAACACATGGTACAAGCTAAGGATATAAAGATGAGTACGATGTAATCCTGACATTAAGGAAATTGTAGTGGATTGACTACAGGAATGGCTCCATTTGTTCACACATCCTCTATCCATGCCCTTTGATAGTGCTCTCCCACACTGACCCTGGGGTTGGCCGTATGACTTGTTTTAGACAATGAGATAGTAGCAATTATATCAGAAGCAGAAATTTGAAAAGTTCCTGCATATTAAGGTTTAGCCCTCTTGATGCTCTTGGGAACCCTGTAGCCATTATGTCAACAAGTTCAAGCAGCCCATTGAAGAATTAGAAACCACAAGAGAATAACTGAGGTGTCCCAATCATCAATCAGCCAGACTCCTCTGACCCAGCAGCTGTCCATATAAGTGAGTCCCAGCAAAAATCAGCTGAGCCCTGCTGAGTACAGCCCAAACTGCTGATTCCACAAAATCATGAGCTACATAAATGGCTGCTACTCTAAGCCACTAAGTTTTGATGTGATTTGTTGCAGTGCAAAGTCTAACTGATACAAAACTCAAAGCCTTGTAGGGAAGCCAGGCTTATATACAAGAGAACACAGTACAGCATGAGGGCTGCAATATGTACCTAAGGATAAGATTCATGGATAATTCAGAGGAGCAGGTGATTAACCAGGCTGGGTCCAGTGTGGAGGATTAAAGGCAGTGTTAGGAAAAGAATCACAGAGAAGATGATCCATATTCTTTTCCTTTATTCTGAAGAAAAGAACCACTTCAGGAGGTGATAGATTTAACCAACCTCTGCCTCTTCCATCATTAATATGAATCCCCCAGAGGGAACAGCAGAACCAAATCACAATCCATGGGCTACTGTTTCTACCAAGAAACCAGAGAGTATTCTTCCAACCAGAAACTCTCTCTCTCAGACCTCAAGGAATTTCATTGAGACTGAAACCAGCTTCTTCTCTGAGAAAACACCAAATGGCGGATGATGTCAGTGGTCTGGAAGGGCTCAGGGGCCCCGGCAAGGAAGGCCACAGCAGCGGCATCTGGGGCCAGAGTTGCAGCTATGGTCGGGGCAAGGTGGAGGCCACAGAGCTTGTGGAGTTCTAGGAGGCAAGGCCGATGACAAGGAGTGGATCTCCGTCATCAAGCTGGGCCGCCTGGCTAAGGACATAAAGATCAAGTCCCTGGAGGAGATCTATCTCTTCTCCCTGCCAATCAGAGAATCTGAGATCATTGACTCTTTCCTGGGGGCATCCCTCAAGGATGAGGTTTTGAAGATTATGCCTGTGCAAAAGCAGACCTGTGCTGCCTAGGAGACCAGGTTCAAGATGTTTGTTGCCATCGGAGATTACAGTGAACACATCGGTCTGGGTGTTAAGTGTCCCAGGAGGTAGCCACTGCCATCCATGGAGCCATCATCCTGGCCAAGCTCTCCATTGTCCCTGTGCTGTAAAACTACTAGGGGAACAAGATCAGCAAACCCCACACTGTTCCAGGCAAGGTGACTGGCCGCTATGGCTCTGTGCTGGTGCACCTCATTGCACCCCCAGAGGCCCCAGCCCCTGTGGCCAAGAAACTCCTGATGACTTGGGGCGCCTGGGTGGCTCAGTCAGTTAAGCGTCTGCCTTTGGCTCAGGTCATGATCCCAGCATCCTGGGATCGAGCCCTGCATTGGGCTCCCTGCTCAGCGGGAGCCTGCTTCTCACTCTCCTTCTGCCTATCTGCCTACTTGGGATCTCTCTCTCTCTAAGAAATAAATAAAATCTTTAAAGAAAGAAAGGAAGAAAGAAAGAAAGAAGAAAGAAAAAAAGAAAGAAAGAAGAAAGAAAAAAAGAAAGAAAGAAAGAAAGAAAGAAAGAAAGAAAGAAAGAAAGAAACTCACTCCTGATGACTTGACGACTGCTACGCCTCAGCCAGGGGCTGCACTGCCACCCTGACAACTTGGCCAAGGCCACTTTGGATGCCATTTCCAAGACCTACAGCTGTCTCACCCCTGACCTTTGGAAAGAGACTGTGTTCACCAAGTCTCCCCATCAGGGATTCACTGACCGTCTTATAAAGACCCACACCAGGCTCCTGCTATGGCCACCACACAGTTTTATACAAGAAAAATAAAGTGAATTAAAGCTTGTTTAGGGATGCCTGGGTGGCTCAGTCAGTTAAGCATCTGCCTTCAGCTCAGGTCATGATCCTGGGGTCCTATGATCGAGCCCTACATCGGGCTCCCTGCTCGGTGGGGAGCCTGCTTCTTCCTCTTCCGCGCTTTCTCACTCTCTCTGGCAAGTAAATAAATAAAATCTTCAAAAAAAAAAAAAAAAAAGACTGAAACCAAGCAAGACCTTGAAGATGCAGCCAAGTTGAACTTCTGTTTAACTCAGCGGTATTCAGCTCCCTGTGATCTCCCAGAAGTCAGGCTGAGAAAATGACAATGCACTGTCACTGCAGATGGTATGACAAGCACTCTGAGCAGACAAATACATTGGCATATGGAGAGAAAGCAAATCCTTACCCAGAAAGAGGTCCCAAAACTCAAGACTGGAATGTCCTGAGCTTCTGAAACAATTTAAATGCCCAACAATGAGAGTATTTAAATATATGTTAGTGTAAGTGTAATAAGGAATATAAGGAAGCTACAAAAAATATGCTTTCAAAGAGCCTTCAATGACATGGGAAATTCTCATAAAATCAGATACAAAAATTACATATACAGAAGGATCCCAATTATGTAGAAAAGTAAATTCATAGGGGAAAAAAAGGAAGTCTGCCTAAATGTCAACAGTATCCTTGGGTACCAGGATCATGGGTGAATGTTTTCTTTCTTATATATTTCCATGTTTTTGAAACTAAAATATAAAGTCATATGCTTAAAAAATTGAATCATACAACCCAAAATTAAGAGTCTATAATACAATGGGCCTATATTCTTCAAAAATATCAATGTCATGAAAGAAAAGGAAAGGCTAGTAAATTGATTGTTTTATTTTTTTTATTATTTTTTTAAATAGCTATTTATTCTGCCTGTGTATTTTGAATAGAACACCTAGTTGATAATTCATGGAAGAAATTTTTGGTAATCATTTTCTTATAATACAAGTGCTACATGCTCATTTGGATAAAAAATTTTTAAATATAGTACATCATTAGTTTTTGATGTAGTGTTCAAAAAAAAAAAAAAGAAAAGAAAAGCTATGGAAGAGCTTGCTTATGAAGTGATTATGCTGGGAGGGCTCTGAGGGCAAGGCCCATGTCTGTCTGGTTTGCTGCTGCACCCTCCAATGTCTGTTACATTTCATGACACATAACACATGTGCAATAAATATTTATCAAATTTTTAAAAAATGTTTTTAATATAAATAAATTAAAAAATCAACTCCAATACCGTCACCCAACGTCTTAATATTTTATCTTCGACCTTCCAGACATTTTTACCCATATATTTTTCATAACAACACTGTCACACTCTACATAGTTTTAGAACTTCTTTGTCCACTTAACAGTACAATATTATTCTTTAGTAATAAAAAACCTGCCCACAGTAGAAGCTAAATGCCCACTGGAGGCATCTCTTCCTACAGTCATTGAACAAGCACGTTCAATCAACTACACAATAGCTGGGTAGGCCACAAACAATGAGGACTTATTTTTCAGGATAAAAATTACAGCATATGGTATGGCAAAGTATTTTTTCTTCTGATTTGTGATTTTTGTAAATAAGAAATCTTTAAATTTCTTTATTTAAAATAAAGATAAAATCTTTACTAAATCTAGTAAAAGTATAAGACAAAGATAAAAGATAAAAATCTTTACTAAATCTAGTAAAAGTATAAGACTAACTCACTATATAACTGCTATTTAATAAATTGTGCTTATAGAGAAAAATATTGTCTCATTCAAGACACGTGGTTACTATACATTAAACATTTGTTGTTAATGTCAACATTCTTGAATAAAGGCAAATTTTATGTCCTTAATTAATTCATTTTATATATGAATAAAAATCATGGAATGCTTAACTTGCTCAACAGAACAGACCACAGAAAATTCTCCTGGGGATTCAAAACAAAAAATAAAAAACTAAAACACAACTAACCTAACCAAAGTATACACAGATCTGGGATCACAGATGTTAAATCTAAAAGGGGACTTAAAAGGGCACCTGAGTGGCTCAGTTGGTTAAGCGTCCGACTCTTGATCTCAGCTCAGGTCAGGATCTCAGGGTGGTGAGATGAGCCTGGTGTTAGGGCCTCCACGTTGATCATGGAGCCTGCTGAAGATTCTCTCTCTCCCTCCTCCCACTCTCTCTGCCCCTCCCCCTCTGGTAGGGCACATGCATGCTCTCTCTCTCAAATAAATAAATAGGGACTTAAAGATTATCTGATCCCTCCCTTCATCTTGAAATAAGGAAACTAAACACAAAAAAGGTCTAATGATCTGAGTCATGGTTAGTTAATTTATTCAACAAATATTCATTAAAAAATCTACTAGGTGCCGGGTCCCATGCTCAGCTGTGTATATACAAGGTTTAGCAGGACAGATATTTTCTCCAACTGCACAGAACATACAGGCATCTTGCTGACAGGCAGTTAGTCTCCTGTTTTTATGGCTGGATCTTCTGATTGTTATTCCAATGCAGTTTCCCCTTTCATTCATTTGTCCCAATATTCAGTACCCACTACGTGCCAGGCTGTTGTAGGTTCTGAGGACAATGAACACGGCAAAGCACTTACCCTCATGCAGCTTGCATTCTAATAAGGTTCAGAGACAGACACATAAACAAAAACAAATCAGATCATGATAAGTGCTATGAGAATATTTAAGGATGATTAACAAAACAGACAGTCCCAGGGAAGAGGGGATGCACCTCTAGCAAAGGCAATCAGAGAAGTACCCTCTAGTTCCAGAGATGAAAGTAATATAGTAGTTACATTTATAGCAATTAGGTCTACAAATCTTTCTCCTCATTTATAAAGAAGATATTCAACAGATAGCCTCAGAAGTCAGGACATTTAACAGTAAGGCCTGTTCATTTCTAATGTTTCATTTTATCATAGTTTATTCTGCTTTCTGACTTTGGGCTAGGCCAGTTGTCCTGACAATATGCACCATGGAAAGGAAAATTCACTTCATAGAATATTCAAGAGTATGCTATTTAACCATTACAGACTCTTTAATTTATTGTTTACTCAACCAATGTTGCTTATGCTCCATTTGCTCTACTTAATGCTCTTTATGCCAAAAAAATAATCTCAATTAAATGCACTAGCATAATTACCAGTGGGAAAAGTTTTAATTTCAAAAGATAGCCAAGTTCTAAAGAGAAGACATATGGAATTTAAACTATAAATACACATAGATACCTGAATTATTCCAGCTGGCACATCTGACAATATAATTAATGATTACTAGATGTTCTTCTGCAGACTTAGATAATAAAAACAAAAAATCTATTTTAAAAATCTACATGGAGACCTAAATGCAACATACATGGTCTATATCTGAAAATTGTTTCCTTCATTTGATCAGTCGAATTCTAAATTTATTTTCTAGCAATCACATGGAGTAACAAAAGAGCATTTGTAGTTCAACCCAACAACTGCACTACTGGGTATTTATCCCAAAGATACAAATGTAGTGATCTGAAGGGACACATGCACCCCAATGTTTATAGCAGCAATGTCCACAATAGCCAAACTATGGGAAGGGCCCAGAGGTCCATCAACAGATGAATGGATAAAGAAGATGTGGTAATATATACATACAATGGAATATTAGCAGCCATAAAAAAAATGAAATCTTGCCATTTGCAATGATGTGGATGGAACTACAGGGTATTATGTTAAGTGAAATAAGTCAGTCAGAAAAAGACAATTATCATGTGATCTCACTGAGATGTGGTATTTAAGAAACAAAACAGAGGTTCATACGGGAAGAGAGAAAAAATAAAACAAGACGAAACCAGAGACAGAGACAGACCACAAGAGACTCTCAATCATAGGAAGCAAACTGAGGGTTGCTGGAGGGGAGGGGAGTTGAGGGATGCGGTAACTGGGTAATGGGCAATAAGGAGGGCACAAGATGTAATGAGCACTGGGTATTATATAGACTGATGAATCACAGACTTCTACCTCTGAAACCAATAATACATTATATGTTAATTGAATTTAAATTTTAAAAATCTTAAAAAATAATAATAATAATAAGAGCATTTCTAGTAGATACAGCAACTGGCTAGCTCAACTTCTGTTCTGCATCTCTTTATTTGCCTTCCTATACTGCACAGACTAGAATGCTAAAAAACAAACAAACAATAAAACTTCATTTCCCAGACTCCCTTAGTAACTAGCAATCTCCATGCATTTTAGTTTTCACTATTAGACGTACTTCTGTACAACCTGAATTCAGAGTCAAATTAAATGGGGGAGAAGCAGTACTCAAGGTGTTTTGCTGGTGTAGGTCTAGCAGGCAACAGAAAGCTTTGAAGCTAACAGTGCTGACAACAGTCTGATCATGAATCACAGCTAAGGTAGAATATTCCAGAACACAACAGTTGCTTCAAGACTCCTGGAAGTGCTGAAAGCAGCAGTGGACATACAGATTTCCTAAGATTCCAGTTTCCTAAACTAACTACAGTAGTAGTTTCCTTGATGGCCAGTAACACAGTGTCATTCTGAAGCCATTCCTTGAGGGTCAGCCTGGAGTCTAATCCTCCAGCCCTTCCAATGATTAATTAGCAAGCACCTAATTCCTTACGTTAATTTTTTTCTTCTTAAATAGCTAGAGTGGTTTAGATCATCTGCAACCACACCCTTGAGTGATACAGTAGTAAGACAATTACATGGAAACATAAACTGTCTGAACACTTTCATGTTTTCAAATATTCAAAGTAATCTAAAGTGGTCTGGACTCTCAATAGATACCACTGATTGAGGTACATCATATAATTCTTCATTTTTTTTCTGAGCAGTAACAAAGAGAAGCCTGGATTTTAAAAACACAGCTACTCTGGGACGCCTGGGTGGCTCAGTCAGTTGAGCATCCAACTCTTGATTTCTACTCAGCTCATGATCTCAGGGTTGTGAGATGGAGCCCCACATTGGGCTCTGAGCTCAGTGGAGAGTCCACTTGGGATTCTCGCCCTTTCCCTCTGCCCCTCCCCAGCTTGTGTACATGCCCTTTCTCTCTAAAATAAATATTTAAAAATAAATAAATTAAATAAAAACACAGCTACTCAACTCATTAAGTCATTTTTCATTTGAACTCATTATGATTTGATATTTGAAAATTATACTAAACAAAAAACATTCTCTTTCCAACCCTTGCTACTTTGAACAACTAAATCAGTACCTTTCATATGGTGGACGGCGAGTATATGTAAGCAACTGAGTATGGGTGGAATGATATAGATGATTCAAACTAATGGATAAGCCAAAAGTACATTTGTTTTGATTTCGGGGCAACAGATTGAATTATGAAAATGTCATAGATAAAATTAAATGCATTATCATAAAATCCATTAACTTTATTGTAAAACTACACACTCTGACAGAAAATATAGGGGAGGCTCCATGTTAAAATTTTAGGAAATTTCTATAAAGGCTGGAATAGTATAAAAATTTCCCAGAGTGACAGAGAAACCAATCGGATAGATAATTTCCTCAGCATATTTGTTTTTTAATATATTTATGGTTTTTCCATTTTTAAAAAAAAGAAAAATTGAACTAAAAGTCAGAAATCTATTCACTGAGGTAGATAGAATCTACTTGATAAAAGGTCCCTCTAGGACTCAAAAGAATACTCTTATTTCCTAAGGGTATTAATGACATACCTTTTCATGCAAAAATATGATATAAAAGAAATAAAATCATGGCCACCTGACTTTCCCCTGAATGATGAATAGTATGGCCTGGGTTCCCATCTATGAAGAAAAGTAATGTAATAAATTGAGGCTTACTTTTATCTCTGTCACTTAATACAAGTCTGTTCTCCAGTTCATGGGAAAAATAGAAGTGGTTCAGCAGATCCTTCTACCAGGAGCATGTCTACTATAGGAAAGAAGTCAGCCTCAGCTGCAAGCCTTTTTCATGAATAAATTCCCACAGTTCTATCAATTTACAGATTCAAGTTTTTCCCAACTTCCCCAAAAAAAAATAAAATAAAATAAAGGAATTTAAAAATAATGTTTCCTGATTACTCAGTTTGTGAAAAATGTGTTACTGGTTGTGGAAAGATACAACAGAATAGAAAACAAGGTCCCTATCCCCAAGGAAGTATGAGATTTTTTCAATCTATGTAAAAAACAAAACAAAACAAAAATTATTAAAGCCTCTGGAAACTGTTGGTGATCCTTATTTGGGGGAGTTCTTGTACATCTTTTCTTTAGTACCTGCCCCTTCATTCTTCTCAATAATTCCATGTGGCATATGGAAAATTTTACTTTTTTTAAGATTATATTTATTTATTTGAGAGAGAGAACACAAGCCTGAGCAGGGGGAGGAGGATGGGCAAAGAGAGAGGGAGAAGGAGACTCCCCACTGAGCAGGGAGCCTGATATGATGCCAATGCTTGGTGATGCTGACACGAGGCTCAGTCCTGGGATCCTGACATCATGACCTGAGCCGAAGTCAGAAGCTTACCCAAATGAGCCAACCAGGCACCCCGAAAATTTACTTTATTTTTAAATTCTCTTAGAACCTCATTAGTCAGCTAAAGATGGCATGATATGTCACAATGACTACATGGAGAATCACTGTCCCCAGTGCTATGGAAAAGCTAAATGAGCGAATGAAACAATATAGCTTAGCAAGTGTGGATCCTCACTAAAGAACATCCACTCTCACGCCTGTTCATAATCAGACACCCCGCCTAAAATTTAACCATGATTCGAACCTTGCAGATATGAATGAGGCAATTCACTTCTTGTGAATTTGAATTCTTCAGTGCAGTAGCTAAAGGTCAAGAAATTGGGTTAATGAGAACATGCCACTGGGGTGGCGATGGAGCAAGGGGAGTGGAGAAAATCAAAGGCAGAGACTATTTATTCTCCACTGCAAGTGGGAAAATCATGGAATAATGTCTTTAGGCAATATAACCCTGTTGGTAATTTTTTTTTAAGGAACTTGATTGTTTAGCTTATGGATTATCTGTGTCCTTTAGTGCTTCTTTTTGCTTTTAGTGTCATCTCTTAACTATTTCACTGGTGATTAGCACCTCTACAGAGGATGTAAATGGAAAGGAGATTGAAGTGAATGAAACTCAAAGGTAGCCCTTGAGTTTATATCTCACTACTAGGCAGTAAGTTCAAGAAAAAAGATTTATTGTAAAGAAAAGACTAAAGTGAGTGGAATCTTCACCTCAGCTAAATTCAACTTATAACAAGCAGATTTACAAAACACTTGAAGGGTTAATTATAATTCTTTGCTTTGTAACAGTCTCTCTTTTTTAAAAATTATCCCACTTATTATTATGTTTAATAGACATAAAATTCTTGGGTTCAAAATAATGCTTTAGCTTACCAAAATGTGTTTTACATATGGTTTCAAGAATACACCTAAAGCAGGGGCACCTGGGTGGCTCAGTCAGTTAAGTGTCCGACTTGATCTCACCTCAGGAGTTGATCTCAAAGATCATGAGTTCAAGCCCAACAAGGAGCCCACTTAAAAAAAAAAAAAATACACCAAAAGAAAGCTTACTTGCATTATGGGGGATGGTTGAGTGGCTAAAATTATGGTTGTTTTAATTTATTTCCATGGTTTCAGGGCCTATGCAGAAGTCAAACAAAGTTCTATGATTTAGGTTTTCAATATTGACTTTTTCCGATTTCATACTAGACTCTTCTTTGTATCACTAAAATCTATAAATGGAAAAAAATGTGGGTCCCCAGATGGAAAAAGAGAATCTTATTTTCCATAACCATAAAATAGAAAACAAGTGTTACACACGTTCAGATTCCTAATAAGCCAGAATTAGACAGCTATTTCAACCTGGAACAACATTAATTTTCCAAATGAAGTCCTTGAAAAGATAAAAGGAAATGCCCCAAACAGCAAAAATACTTCAATATAAAGCCACAAGTAGTCCTGTGTGGAATTACCACTACAAAATCTTAATAATACTCCTTCATCCAGAAACATGATACTTTAGTAACAACTGTGACACAAAGAAAGGTTTTGTGTTTTGTTTGTTTTGTTTTTGGCTCTTTCTAGATTATAGTCAACAAATTCCATTTATTCAACAAAGATCTGATGTGCAACGTGTTTGCTATGAGAGTTACAAAGATGATCTTGCTCCCAAGGAACTTAAGCCTGGGAGAAGAAAAAGCATTAACGGGAATAACCCAAAGCCACACAGTTTGCATACAAACCCAAGGAAGGGCCCAGGGGCTAAATTAGTCAAAAGAGAAAAGATGCGATGTGGCTGGGGTTCTCAAGGAGAACTTCACACAAGGTGGCATTTGAACACCAAAAAAGACAGAAATGGTATGCCAGATTTAGATAAGGACTGATAAGGAGGAAAAGGAAGGAAGAAGGAAGGAAGGAAGAATAAGAGGATAAGACAGGGCAAACTGTCCTTTTTTTAATTTTTTTTTTGATTTGGAAAATTTCGAGCTTACATAAAAGTAGAGAGAAGGGCGTAATAAAACTACATGTATCTATATTCCACTGCCATAATTATCAACCCATAGGCAATCTTGTTTCATCTCTCTTCTCACCCACTCCACGTCTCTCTCTCCTACTAGATTATTTTGAAGCAAATTCCAGATAGTATATTATCAGTAAAGATTTAAGTATGTCCCTTTAAAGGTAAGGGCTCTTTTTTTAGACTTACTGTGGTATTTATTTTTATATTAACTTAACACACACTGTCCTAAGTGCTTTACAAATACCAACTCATTTTATCCTCAAAACAACCCTAGAGGGTAGTTATTATATTATTCTTATCATTTCACAGGTGAGGAAACTAAAGACCAGAAAGTTAAGTAACTTGCCCAAAATTGCCTAGCTAGTAGTAAGTGGCAAAACAGGATTTGAACCCAGGTGTTCAGGCTTAGCTCAATGGTCTTAAACACTATACTACATTATCCTGCCAGTAAATATTTGGTTTACTCCTTCAGTGTCCAAACATAACTTACTCAAGTGTCAGTTTTCCATCCTATGTTTCAACTTGTCTTCAAAAAAGAGACACTGTTAGTCCTTCAACCACAAAGGAAAGGTACAATTGCACACATTCCAATGGAATAACATTGGCTTTTCTAGTAGCCTTCATACATGCAATTCAGACAAAGTAATCATGAACTCTAGAAGTTCTGAATAAATGCAAGTACTCTGGGCTCACAAATCACACAAGTGCATTTGACAAATCATGAACTATGTGAATGTCATATTTTGATGATAAAAACAGAGTCCTCACATTATTTTCAAAAATACAATTTCAGGGCGCCTGGCTGGCTCGATCAGAAGACCATGCAACTCTTGATCTCAGGGTCGTGAGTTTGAGCCCCTCAGTGGGTGTAGAGATTACTTAAATAAATAAACTTAAAAAAAAAACACTCCAATTTTATCAACTAGGCATTGCATACCTTCTGACTGTAACGTCTAAACAGAAGAACTCTCATAGATACCACTGAAACACTGAATTATTTTGTCCTGCACAAACACCACAATTATTTAATTTTAAGTAATCTTTAATTATGAAAACTACTTGTTTCCCCAATTCTTTCAAATAATTATGAAATTAACCAAATTAACTTAATCACTAAAATATGCTTATGTGTGTATATATAGATATCTATACGTGATATATACACGTATTAACAGCATCCAATTTTAATATCTGAAAATTTAGATTATCTGAAAAATACTCGTGTTTGTATATATGTGTATGGATTTGACATCCAACTTTAAAATATAGAAAAACTACCATCTCTGACTAGGAATTGAAAAAGCTGACTTTCGGGGCACCTGGGTGGCTCAGTCAGTTAAGTGTCTGCCTTCAGCTACGGTCAAGATCCCAGGTCCTGGGATAGAGCCCCATCAATGCTGGGAGACTGCTTCTTCCTCTCCCTCTGCCCCTCTCCCGCCCCTGCTCACTCGCTCACTCTCTCTCTCTCAAATAAATAAAATCCTAAAAAAAAAAAAAAAAAGCTGGGTTTATATTACAGTAAGTTTTCAAATGAGTTCCAGGAAAAGAATTATCTACCATTTACTAAATAATGTACTTCAATAGACACTTTACCTGCGGCAAGAGGCCATCTCACATTCCTAGCCTACAGCCAAGTTACTCTTGGAAAATAGAAACATTCTTATTTTTGAAAACACTCATGGTTATAATATCACATAATGAGAGACTCAACATAAATGTGTCTCTGGTTTGGATTAGAGCTACATCCATTAGGAAGTAAAGGAAATAGTGCCTAAGGAAAGATTTGATAATACCATTAGAAATGCTTATTTTATTGACATTGAAAGAAAAGATAAAAGAACATCATTTGCTTACTTTCTGGAGAAAGGAAAAGAAAAAGCGTATAACTTTCCACATATTTTAAGCCTCACAATGAAGAATATCAGGCATTTTCACAGCTTCTAGAGCATAACCGCTGTTCTTTAGAACAAAGGGGGTACTGAATACTTCCTTAAGAGATACCTGTTTCTCACCCCCAAAAGCCACCTGTCCTTTGAGACAAAATTTCTCCCAATTTAAGTAATTTATCATGTCAGTTGAAATGCCAACTCCTAACTAGGAAGGAGAGACACAATTAATGTGACAACATTAATCTCCCAGTCTGTGCCTCTTCCCCCTGAACAGTCCTGATCCTCCTTGACCTGCTTTCCCTTTCTTTTGGTCCAAAACCCTAATCATCCTGTACCCTGCCATATAATTTCCTTATTTATTATGTCCATTGTTTATCAAACTCCCCAGTTAGAATATGAGTTCCTGGAGGACAAGAATCTTTGATTTATGGGCTTTGTTGTCTATCTCTTAAAATAATGCCTGACACATAGTAGGTGTTCAATAAATATCTATTGAATTTGGGGTTTTAAAGTAATACTTTGGGGCACCTGGGTGGCTCAGTCATTAAGCGTCTGCCTTCGGCTCAGGTCATGATCTCAGGGTCCTGGGATCAAGCCCCACATCGGGCTCCTTGCTCAGCGGGGAGCCTGCTTCTCCCTCTCCCTCTGTTGCTCCCTCTGCTTGTGTTCCCTCTCTCGCTGTGTCTCTCTCTCTCAAATAAATAAATAAAATCTTTAAAAAAAATAAAATAAAGTAATACTTTATATACTTTATAGCAAACATTAATGAAGATGGAGCACGTACCACAGGCCAGACACCATGCTGTGTCCTTCATGACCATTTAAAAAAAAATCACAATAGCCCCGATAAATAAGTAATATTTTACTTATGAGAAATGTGTCACCTACAGAGATTAGGTAACTTCACAGCCAGTGAAGCTTATTCAAGATTTCTTCATCTTAATGTATGATTTGACTTGATTTTTTAAAGGACTGACACATTAGATCTTCAAATATTCAAACCTATCCAATAACTACAATAATAAAATGTGAGTTAACAAAGCTGATCAAGTATCTTCACAAATTATGTCAAATAGAAAATTCAGACCCTAGAAGTAATTATGGAATGATTTTGCTCCTCCTTGCTATAATTATACTACTCCCTTGATCTTAATAATGGCAAAAGAATAATAATTTCCATAATATTTTACAGTTGATAATATGCTTTTACAAATATTATCAAATTTGACACAAACTATAAAAAAATCTATAATCTTGTTCTTCACCTGATTCCAAAGAGAGAAAAAAAAAAATCCTGTCCAAATTAGACCTGAATGAGACACAGATATTCAGAAAAAGACCTCCTGAATGGCGAGTTCTGTAATTTCCAGAGCAGATAATAGCTTTCCGAATTTTCTCTTTCCTATCAAAAGGGACGAGGAGAAAAGCAACATAGTTCTACAAACTCAGAGCACAACTTGGCCTGGCCAGGATGCCAAAAGTGGAGGGAGCTGTCCTCTTAGTCCCCAGTACTCTCAACTTCACTTTTCCTAGAAAATGCTAATGGAAAATAAACAGAAACAATATCCAACTAGGAATCATTCATTCGTAAAGTATTTTGACAATATTTAAGATCCAACATTCACTGAGTGGTTACTCCATGCTCAGCACTATGGGAGATCCAGTTAAGTATAAGACATAGGTCCTACCATGAGAGACAATGGACTCTGAAAAACAAACTGAGGGTTCTAGAGGGGAGGGGGGAGGGAGGATGGGTTAGCCTGGTGATGAGTATTAAAGAGGGCACGTTCTGCATGGAGCACTGGCTGTTATACGCAAATAATGAATCATGGAACACTACATCAAAAACTAATGATGTAACGTATGGTGATTAACATAACATAATAAAAAAAAAAAAAAGACATAGTTCCTATGCTCAAAAACTAGCTGGAAAAGCCAGATACGAAGATGTAAAGATAAACAATGGAAAAGTGAACTGCAAAAACAAAAAAATCTAGAAACTGGGAGATAGCAAAGAAGCATTATCATCTCAAATACTTGGCATTTGGTAATTCATTGCAAAGTCTGTATTAGTAATACTTTTTCAAATTCAACTTTCTGTTACAAAGCAGTATACTTTTTTTTTAATTTTATTTTATTATGTTATATTAGTCACCATTCATTACATCATTAGTTTTTGATGTAGTGTTCCATGATTCATTGTTTGCATATAATACCCAGTGCTCCATTCAATACGTGCCCTCCTTAATACCCATCACTGGGCTAACCCATCTCCCCACTCCCCCTCCCCTCTAGAACCCTCAGTTTGTTTCTCAGAGTCCATAGTGTCTCATGGTTCATCTCCCCCTCCGATTTCCCCCCCTTCATGTTTCCCTTCCTACTATCTTCTTTTTTTTTAAACATATATTACTTGTTTCAGAGGTACAAATCTGTGATTCAACAGTCTTGCACAATTCACAGCGCTCACCATAGCACATACCCTCCCCAATGTCTATCACACAGCCACCCCATGCCTCCCACCCCCCACCACTCCAGCAACCCTCAGTTTGTTTCCTGAGATTAATTCCTCATATCAGTGAGGTCATATGATACATGTCTTTCTCTGACTGACTTATTTCGCTCAGCATAATACCCTCTAGTTCCATCCACGTCATTGCAAATGGCAAGATTTCGGATTTTTTGATGGCTGCATAATATTCCATTGTATATATATACCACCTCTTCTTTATCCATTCATCTGTTGATGGACATCTAGGCTCTTTCCATAATTTGGCTATTGTGGACATAAAGCAGTGCACTCTTAAAATCCTGTTAAAATTATACTTACTCTTGGGCCACCTGGGTGGCTCAGGTGGTTGAGTGTCCAACTCTTGATTTCGGCTCAGGTCATGATCTCCAGGTCACGGGATCAAGTCCTACAGCCTCCACACACAGTAGGGAGTCTCCTTGAGATTCTCTTTCTCTTTCTCTCTCTCTCTCTCCCCTTCTCCCTCTCCCTCTGTCCCTCTCCCTACTCATGCTTTCTCTTTCTCGCTCTCCCTCCCTCTAAAATAAATAGACAAATCTTAAAAAATATATACTATATACTTATTCTTTAAGACCTAACTCAAAAGTGACAATCTCTGTCATTTTCTCTGCCCTTCCCTCAATGCTCCCAGGTTTTGTTATCTCTCAAATTTTCTACACACCATTTATTAGGGAATTACACTTTAAATGTTCTCTTTGGCAGGTAAAAACAATCAAAGGAACAACCAAATATCTAAACAAAAAAAGGAAATTAGGATATATAAATTACATAGGTCACTGATACAGCAACAGAGCAGTGGTTATCAAGAGTTACTTAGAAATCCGTGTGGGTGTTTCACAGTGATTGTACAACTAGAAATGTTAAACATCCTAAATTCTTGGAAGAGTCTTCACTGAACAACTATCCTGCATCCTGCATGATTTCCCAATCTTTTGCTACACATTCATGTAGCTGAAATTATCTGAGCTGGAGCCTAATTCTGTTTTATATTTTAACAAGGATTTAGGCAATACACTGAATTTTCAGGGAATGAAACTACCATGTGAATTAAGAAAAGACTGTTGTTCAGCATTTTGGAAAACCAGGTCCCTGACAGCAATGTATCCACCTGTTCTTGTAGCTCTAGACACTGACATCGAGTGGTGAGTAAATACATGGTTATGTATTGTGTCGCTCCATTTCTCAACAATGTATACTGGTTCCTCCCTGATCTCCCTCCACTCCAAATGGCCCTTTCTGCCCCATCACTTCTGACAATGTCCAATGCAATTTTTTTAATTCTAGCATTTGAGGTCATTTAGAATCTCCCCTCCTTAGTGCATACTCGACATTGTGACAGCTATTCCCTATAAATGCCAGACTTTTTCTTGTTTTCAAGTGTTTACTCATGCTATTTCTCCTCCAGATACACCTTCCACCTTTCTCTGTCTTCCCAGATCCCATCATCCTCCAGGGCTCACCTAAGGGATCCTTCTCTGATAAACTGCCTAGATATTATCTTTCACTATGGTCTATTTCTCCTTAAATTGCCCATTACAAGACAGGCTGTTTTGCTACTTGATTGTATTCAATTTAGCATTTTATTTTACAGCCTTATGCTGTTTTCTCATTGTTTCATGTCTTATCTTTCCCCAGGAGAATATAATTTTGAGTGCAGGAACCCTTCTACACCTCTTTTTGATACCTAATCTATTTTGCTAAGTGATTGGAATAGAGTACGTGTTCAACAGAAACCTATTTAACTGAAGATCAACTTCACTTTTTATCTCAGGGAATTGGGGTAAACCTTTTGCAGAACACTGAACAATGTATAAGAGACTTCAAAGGCTTACAAGTCCCAAATGAGTAAAAGATGCCCTGATCATCAGCTGGTTCACAATGAAAAAATAAACACATTAGTTTTCAATTGGTCCCACCTAAAATTTGTCTTCTTAATGAGGATATAGTGAGAATCCACAAAAATTATATATGTTACCAATTTTACTTTATATCAGTAAGGAATACAAGGGGCAATTTATATCAGATATCATTTCTTAATATTTTTACAATAATGGAAAACATAATAGTAGGACACGAGTATTTAAACAGGTCCTGAGACAAGCCAATTGAACCCTGATTGCAAGGCTTGTTCTTCAATGGGCATTTATATCTTGCTAGGCACTATATCAGCACTTCCAGTAGCTTCCACCAATGGTGCCTAATTGTGGCTTTACAACCCAAATTACTAGTGAAGAAAACTGAATGTGAGATATGAGCTACTATAATTAAATTACAGAAAACATCAAAACTTCCAGTATTTAAGAATTAACTTGAGGGGCACCTGGGTGGCTCATTCAGTTAAGCTTCTGACTCTTGATTTCGGCTCAGGTCATGATCTCAGCGTTGTGAGATCAAGCCCTGTGCCCAGCTCCATGCTGGGTGTGGAGCCTGTTTAAGATTCTCTCTCTCCCATGAACCATGAGAGACTATGGACTCTGAGAAACAAACAGGGTTTTAGAGGGGAGGGGGGAGGGGGGATGGGTTAGCCCAGTGATGGGTATTAAGGAGGGCACGTACTGCATGGAGCACTGGATGTTATATGAAAAGAATGGATTGAAAAGAATGGATCGTGGATCACCACATCAAAAACCAATGATGTATTGTATGGTGACTAACATAACACAATAAAATTAAAAAAAAAAAAGATTCTCTCTCTCCCTCTCCCTGAGCCCCTCTCCCCTCCCCTCTCCCCACCATGCCCCCAGCACTCACAGGCGCATGCACAATCTCTCTAAAAAAAAAAAAAATTTGTGAGTTCCATGTAAAAGTTATCTATCCCCACTTTTAATTAGTTGAAGGTTTAAACTGAAAGTAACTGGCAATAAGTTGATTTCTGTTTTGATGTATTAGGAAATATTTATTGCCTATGAGCATTAGTTTAATTTTTGAACAATAAAAATAAGGCAGAGCAGTAAAATATTTTAGTAGTAATAACCCAGCATCATACCTCACTGAAAACTCATGATTATTAGTCATGACATGAATCCATATGCAATTAAGTAAATGGAAAAAGAAAAATGAATAGCCAGAAATTTCAGGTCAAAAGCTTAAGTTTTTACATGGATACAGATACAGGAAAAATATGATTAGGATCAACTAGAGAAGAGGAGTTCTAGAGTAAACCAGCACAATTCAACAGTGAACTACAAATGACAGCTATAACTACGCGTTTCCCTTATGAGGAAATGCCTCTGAATAGACAAACTTGAGCAAGAATGAAAATCGCACACAAAAGATCTCAGGAAACTTGAACTCTGCTAAGATCCTATATGGCCAAGCTATGAGCAAGCAGATGACAGTTCCTCAGGCATGGGGAGGGCAGCACCAAGGGGGAGGGCAAAGGAAATAGCACTTGGATTATGTGCCAGGTGTCTTCACATACCTTAATTCAAAGAGAAAAATAATAGTTTGTGCCCAAAAGCATTCACAGAATGGTTTTCTCCAAAGACCAAACATATGCTCAGACACACAGCCTTGAGAAAAAAGCACATGCAAGAACAATTAGCCTTGCAACTGTAATTTAAGAAACAGTATAAAGGACACCAAGAAGCTTCTTTTCTTCCTTCTCACATCGCAAATGTTCTATCAGTGAAAGAGAGAAAATAAAAAAGTTTTTCAATATATTGAGGCTACTCCTTGCTTAATAAAGCAAGCCAGAGTTGCCAAGAAGCCCGGACTTAGAAGACAGGGAATTCTCCTTTCTGCCTGAAAAACTTTCTAAGTTGTGACATCACTAACTCAATTATGCATGTCTGTGAAGATGGCATTAAACAGGTGGATCTGAGCATTTCAAATAGATCTGGCATGAAGCTATTTCTTGCTCAAAAATTTCCACTCACTCACGCAACGCACAAATTGCAACGTTGAGGTTGAAAACAGGAAAAATCACTTGGCTTAACACCAAGTACTTCAGGGCGTTGCAGTTTCTGCCCCTGGCCTGCGCAGACGACAGAGAAGACATGCCCGGAATGCCACAAGCACAACTCGGGACACCACTTGACACCTTCACGAGGGAGGGTAAGTCCCAGGGCACGAACCAAAGAATTACAAAACTGGTTAGTTCTAAGAGATCCTGTCTGTTAGAAAATAACACTACGATCACTTAAGCAAGAAGCCCCTAAAGAAATGCTTTACCATCAACATTCTTTATTCCAGGAGGATGATATTGGGTGGAAAAACACAGATGTCAACCAATGCTTTGAAGAGTAATTCATGAGTTGAACCCAATGTGGACAAGTTTTAGGAATAATTAACCAATTTATTTCATTTACATCTTACAACTTATGCATGCATACAAGTGACATATGACAATAATCTATTTCTAAAGTCTGAGAGCTTTTCCAGTAAGTACAAAACAAAAATTCTAAGTGATAAGAAAGCATTGTGTTTAATTAACAATGGTCTTCTTTTTCTTTGTTAGCTATATATAAAATAATTGGTGCATCTTAAAATTATGATATCTTTGATGGATAAAATATGGTAGGCTATGGTAAATACAGATATATAAACATGTATTTATGATATATGACCACTGATGTAAACTCCACAAATACCAAATACTAGAATGATAGGGATTCCCTTTGACACTCAAGCATGTAAACTTGGGGTCTGTTAATAATTTTTAAAGTAGATTATAAACATGAAGTATACACCATTCCAAGAAGACATTAGGTTTAAATAAAAGTAGATTCAAAGGAAATGCAGAAAAATTTATGTGACAATACCATAAATATAAGAAAAATACTTTGGTTGCATCTAACCTTAGTTTAGGTAACATGTGAAAGGAAAATCATATGCCCTGCATCTGTCTCCCCATGACATATTACTTGGGTACCTATTAGCAAAAGAATCATGGACTGGATAAACCCCAATGTTACCTATCAGAGCCTAGTACAGATGTGACTTTTACGTTCCAAATATTTTAGGTTCAGAGCATGAACAGCCACATTAAAATACAGGTTTTTTAGCGAAATAAAGTAATCATAATAGGGACAGGGAAAGGCGTATTCAACCACTTAAGCAGTAACCATTTCCACAAGACTAGACAGAACTATACCAAATTTCTAAAGCCATCACCTCTCACATAGAAGTTTGCTTCAAATCTGTTACAAGCCTGATCTTCAGCCCACTTATCCTTTGGGGAGGTCTGAACTCGAAGGTCTTGACTCCTATCCCTGCCCAAACCGTTCCAGGCTTTTCTCCATGTGCTGTGCGGAATCCTGCTGACTTCAGAGGCTGTGCTCCATGTGTGGTTACACACATGGCTGAAAAGTTTTAAAATGCTTGGCCTTTATTAGAAACTCACATGCACCTAAGGTTTTTTAAAAAAGACCTTAGAAAGGCTTCAGAGAGGAAGCAATATGTAAACTTCAACTTACCAATCAATTCCTCTGAACACTTGTGTGAGATTTTTGAGATAAAGGATAATCATTCCCACCTTGGAATCCACATTAGCTAGTACAACCCTCTGTATACAGCAAACACTCAGTAAAGTTCTAATGAATTGAATTAAAATGGCAGGAACAGGAAGAGCAAAAGCATTCTAGATGGAAAAAGCAGGGTGGGTAAAGACACAAGGGAGAGAAAGCACAAGTGTTCCAGAAAATGGTATCTATGGTGTGTGAGCGAGAGGAAGAGAAGACTATGCTGAAAAGTAGTTGGTGGCCAGATCGTGGAAAGCTTTCAATGTCATGCCAAGGAGTTAGGAGTTTTTTGGGTTGTTTTTTTTTTTTAAGATTTTATTTATTTATTTGAGAGAGGACACAGCGAGAGAGAGGGAACACAAGCAGGGGGAGTGGGAGAGGGAGAAGCAGGCTTCCCGCTGAGCAGGGAGCCCAATGCGGGGCTCGATCCCAGGACCCTGGGATCATGACCTGAGCCGAAGGCAGATGCTTAACGACTGAGCCACCCAGGCGCTCCAAGTTAGGAGTTTATTATGTAAGAAAAGGGAATGGTGGTGATTAGGGTTGTGCAAGAGTATTTAAGATGATTTAGAAGGGGGTTAAATAAGCTGTTGTGATAGAGAAGAAGGATGTAAGTCCTGAACTGGGGCAACAGCAACAGAAATGTTAAAGCACCATCAGAGAGCAAAGGCACCACTCAAGTAGAACCCACAAAATTTAGTAGATATGGGGAGAGGAGAGTTGAAGAAAATATGAAAGTTTCAAGGTTTATTGAATGTGACAACAGTAAAGTCCATCAATACACATAAGAAATGAGCTATCTGGGGAAGATATAAATCTATTAGCACAAGTATGAGCATTTAAGTTGAAAGAAATCTCGGCATACATCGAGACTGATGTGAGAATGGGATCCAGGCTCAAAATTCCAAAGTCACCTGCCCAGCTCAACCCTGATAATGGGTGAGATGATAGAGGAAAGAAGCTACTATTGGTAGTTATAAAATATGAGAAATTGTTTTTGTTCTGCCCTAGAGGAAACTGTATGAATGTGAATGTTTCTTCCTCCTTCCTGATAACAAAACTGTCTGATATTTCTCTTTTCCCCCTGACTACCAGGGTGCTTACATGTGTTCAATTCTACAATTATGTTAATCTTTATGTTTGGAAATTTTCTCTTGTCCATTTCTTGGTCTAATCTTAGTTACTTACTTTTCTTGGCCCTGCCTCTTTACTTCTACTTTATTGTTTTATTTTCTATGTCCAATACTTCCATAAATATTTATTACAAAAAAATGAGTCAATGAATGAATGAATATGGTTGGTAGGAAGCCACCTCAAATCCTTTGTGGAAAAGCAGGATTTAAAAGTTAAATTAAATTTTAAATTAATTTAAACTTAAATTAAAAAATTGTTTTATTTGCAGGGTGATAGCTAACTTCTTATGAATTACAGGAATGTTTCTCTCCAATTAAGAAAACCTGCTAGATATTAAATGTCTGTTTTTTAAAAGGCAAATTAAGGGATGATTAATTTCATTATAAAACAATTTAGGCACACAAAAGATTCTTGCCCTGAATTAGAACTTCCAGAGACAAAATAAAAAAATTTTTCTTCAAGCAAGAATTAGAAACTTTTAGCAAGGGGCGCCTGGATGGCCCAGTCAGTTAAGTGTCTGACTCTTGATTTCAGCTCAGGTCATGATCTTAGGGTTGGGAGACCAAGTCCCGTGTGGGGTTCGCACTCAGCACAGAGTCTGCTAGAGATTCTTTCTCTCTCTCTCCCTCTGCTCCTCCCCCAGCTCACGCATGTGCTCTCTCTAAATAAATAAATAAAATATTTTAAAAAAACTTTTGGCGGGCGCCTGGGTGGCTCAGTTGGTTAAGCGACTGCCTTCGGCTCAGGTCATGATCCTGGAGTCCTGGAATTGAGTCCCACATCGGGCTCCCTGCTCGGCAGGGAGTCTGCTTCTCCCTCTGACCCTCCCCCCTCTCATGTGCTTGCTCTCTCTCATTCTCTCTCTCTCAAATAAATAAATAAAATCTTTAAAATAAAAAAAATTAAAAAAATAAAAAAACTTTTGGCAAGCAAAATCTGACAAAGCATCTCTAACATAATGACGCAAAGCATTAAGAAAACACTATTAACTAATGTTCAATTTATATACCATTTTTTTAATAGAAAGGTAGGGATGTGGGGACTGGTGGGTGGGAGAGGGAGAGAAAGGATCTTAAGCAGGCTCCACACCCAGCTCAGAGCCTAATGCGGGGCTCAGTCTCATGACCCTGGGATCATGACCTTAGCCAAAATCAAGAGTTGGACACTTAAACCGACTGAGCCAACCAGACACCCCTATATACCATTTTTTAAAGAGAGAAGCTACTGAAAAAAACAAGTCACACAACGACAATTCAACAATAAACATTGTACCCCATTCCAAAGAGAGGTGTTTGGTGTGTGTGTGTGTGTGTGTGTGTGTGTCTGTGTGTGTGTGTGTATATATATATATATATATATATATATATAGTATCTAAATTATAATCTCTTTGTGCTTGTCTTGGTTCTAGCCTAATAGGAAAGGCCCCTTTCTAAGCTCAGAGGCCTCCACTTAATACACTATGCTTCCACAAGTCCTATCTGTTCTATAGATAAATGATAGTTTGTCCTCTACCCGGCAAGCCCTATAAGCTCTGTTAGCTCCTTTTAACCACAAGACCAGTTACCAGGTTCTTGTCCTCCTCACTGGCACAACTCCTTAATGTGCAGGCAGTTGATGGAAAATATGCAGGGTAGATCTGAATTTTACATATTCTCCTTCTACATTTGGTGTAGAATTCACCCACCCATGGGTCTAAACGAAGAAGCATACAAGTCATTCTGGAGAAATATTAACCTTTTAGAAAAACAACCTTCGGTTATAGGTCTTCATAATTTGTCTTAAATGTAATGCCAAAAAATGCAGCATTTTAAATAGAGCAGGTGTCTTTGCAATCCTTGCAATGGAGATGATCTCTTAGGCATGTTTTGCTACTATTTTTTAAACTATCATTTATTGAGGAGTCTATGTACTAGACACTTAAAACCCACTTTTTAGACTTTGTAAAAGGAATTGAGATAATGTATATTAGTTCCATTCTGCAGACAAGGAAACAAAGATAGAAAGCCATGTAAATACAAAGGCCCTTGGCTTTTTGTGCTTACAACACTGTCTCTCTGGATAATTCTGTGTTCAAAGAGCTCATCAGTTCAACAGGGCTCTGAGCATCCCCAGTCTTTCAACATATATTCAGTAAATACCTTCTATCTGTGGGCTTAGTGAAGGCTTCTAAGAAAGAGATGATAGCTGTGTCTTGAAAGGTAAATAGAATCAGGCAGAGAGTTAGTTATTCTAAAAGAGAGTTGAATAGCAAGAGTATGGATTTGAGTATGTTGGAACCTCTGTGACTACTAGAAAATTCAAAATTATTTATGTGGCTCACATTATATTCCCATTATTGGTAGATGTTGTGAGGATAATGGACTGGAGGCAGGCAAAGGAGAATCAGGGAGGTGGATTAGTAAGCTTTTGCAGTTGTCTAGGTGGGTGATAATGACAGTTTTGATTAGGCTGTGGCAGTGGAAATGGAGAGAAGTGTAGATTCTACATGTATTTTGGAAGTAGAGTCATCATGACTTGCTGATGGATTAGATAAGGGAAGGATGGGATAAAAAATGACTTACAGGTTTTTACTTTGTAACTAGATGGATGGAGTTGCCCTTCCCCAAAACGGGGGAGACTGAAAAAAATTTTGGGAGCAGAATATCAAGAGTATGGATATGGGCATGTTAAGAGCCTGTAAGATATCCAGATGGTTGGATATGAGAGTCTGGAGCAAAGAGGAGAGTTTAGCTGAAGATATTAATTAGTAGTTGTCAGTATTTCGTTGATACTGAAAACTTTAAGATTGTACAGCAAAAACTATAAAACATCAATGAAAGAAATTTTAAAAGACCTAAATAAATGGAAAGACATCCTATATTCATAAATTGGAAGACTTAAAATTGTTAAAATGATAATATATCGCAAATCAACCTGCAGATTCCATACAATCTCTATAAAAACTCCCTAATTCCAGGGGCACCTGGGTGGCTCAGTCATTAAGCGTCTGCCTTTGGCCCAGGTCATGATCCCAGGGTCCTGGGATTGAGCCCTGCATCGGGCTCCCTGCTCAGCGGGAAGCCTGCTTCTCCCTCTCCCACTCCCCCTGCTTGTGTTCCCTCTCTCACTGTGTCTCTCTTCGTCAAATAAATAAAATCTTAAAAAAAAAAAAAAACTCCCTAATTCCAAAACTTACTACACTACTCAAAACAGTGTAGTACTGGCATAAGGATAGACATACAGTTCAGGAGAAATAAACTATTACAGGGGCGGCAGGGTGGCTCAGTCATTAAGCGTTCAACTCTTGATTTCAGCTCAGGTCATGATCCCAGGGTTGTGAAATCAAGCCCCAAAACGGACTCTGCACTGGGCATGGAGTCGGCTTGAGATTCTCTCTCTCTTCCTCTGCCTCCCACCTCTAAAAACAAAACAAAATAGGAAAAAACTATTACATTTATGGTCAGTTGATTTTTTTTTTTTTTAGAGAGAGAGTGTGAACATGACCTGGGGGTGGAGGGAGGGGAAAGGGTAGAGGGAGAGGGAGAGAGAGAATCTTAAGCAGGCTCCATGCCCAGCACAGAGCCCGATGCAGGGCTCAATCTCACAACCCTGGGATCGTGACCTGAGCTAAAATCAAGAGTCGGACACCTAACCAACTGAGCCACCCAGGCACCCCTATGGTCAGCTGATTTTTGACAAGAATGCCAAGACAATTCAATGGGGGAAAGAGTGACCTTTTCAACGAATGGTACTAAGACAACAGGATATCCACATGCAAAGGAATTTGGACCCCTACCTCAAACCATATACACAACTCACTCAAAATGGATCAAAGACCTAAATCTAAGAACTGAAAACTATAAAACTTTTAGAAGAAAGCACAGTGTAAATTTTGGTGACTTTAGATTCAACAGTGGTTTCTTAGCTATGATACCAAAAGTACAAGCAACAAAAAGAAAGTTAGATAAACTGGGATTCATCAAAATTGAAAACTTTTGTGCTTCAATGGGCACTAGTAAGAACATGAAAAAATGATCCAGAGAATGGGAGAAATTTTTTGCAAAGCATATATCTGATAAAGGAATAGTGTCCAGAATATATATGGAACTCTTATAACTCAACAATAAAAACATAAATTACCCAATTTAAAAATGGGCAAAGGATTTGAATAGACATTTCTCTAACATTTCATGAATAGAGGATGCCTTTCCATCTATTTAGGTCTTCTTTAATTTCTTTCAATGATGTTTTGGAGTTTTTGCTATACAATCATAAAGTTTTAAATGTCAATGAAATACTGACAACTACTAATTAACATCTTTAGTTAAATTCTCTGTGCTCCACATTATAAAAAAATAAAAAGAAATAAGTAAATTTAACAGTTCATTTTAATTTAGCCCAGTCTCTCCAAAATATAAATATTTCAATATGTAATCAATATAAAAAATTAATGAGACAATTACATTCTTCTTTTCATACCAAGGCTTTGAAATTTGGTGTGTACTTTTCATTTATAGCACATCCCTACTTAGAAGCTTAATTTTCATCAGAAATACCTGATCTATATTTAATGTTATAAACATATAGTTGAAAAGATATTAGAACATACTTAAAAGTTTTCCAATAACTGAATCAATTATGCTTTTAAATTTAAGTTCAAAATTACATAAAGTTGAAAATTCAGTTTCTCAGTAGCAGCCACATGGGGTTGTGACTACAATCTTAAACAGCACTTACCTAGAGTAATCTTTTTTAGATATAAATCAGAGTATGTCACTATCCTGATTAAAACCCTTCCTTCAGTTGCTTACCATTGCAGTCCAGGCAAAATTTAAACTATTTTTTACACCAACAAAGTCTACCTAAACTCCCTTCTGCTACTTTTCCTTGCCATAATTCCCCCTAGCTCAACTTACCTTAAATTCCTACAACACACAAAGCTCTTTGACACCTCAGAGACTTAACACATACTATTCCTTCTGCATGGAATGCTTTTTCCTAGCTCTTCCCATACCTAATTCCTTTTCCTTCAGCTGAAATATCACCTGACCAGCCAGGCTTCCTTGATCAACCTATAAATAATGTCCCTCTCTGTCATGCTCTAGCATTGTGTCATGATCATTTCTGTCATGGCATCCATACTAAGTTATAATTATACACTTTTTATTTGCTTGTTGTTGATCTTTTCACTATACCACATGCTCTTCAATGACCGGGAGTATGCTTGTTCACTTATTAATGCCTTTCTGCTGCCTAAGACAGTGCCTGGCACACAGAGTGTTCAATAAACAACATCATATGCTGCAGATAAATCAGTATGACAGAGGCTGAAACCTCTCTATTGTATTTGTTGACTCATTCACTCAGTATTTACTCAAAAGTTACTATATGCCAAAAGTGACCCAGGCTCTGCCCTCAAGAAGCTCAGAATGATAATGATAGAAGTAGATAAATAATTTAATACAATGTAATAAGTATAACATTAGAAAACTACTCACAGTTATGATGCCTAGAAGAGAGACAAGTAACTTGGGAAAGATGAGAAAGTGGAAGGTAACTGAGGTACCCAAGAGAAGAGGAGAAAGGAAACTTGAGTTAAAGATAATAGGAGCTAGCCTGGTGAAGGATCACATTGTTCCTTATAAAGGGACTCATGTGATATAGGCAAAGAAATGTGAAACAGCACAGTGAATGTGTACAGGGCATGAAAAGCAGCTGGATCCAGGCATAACAGATAACCTGGAGAGGCTGGGTCATTGCAGGGCCTTTTATGCCATGCCAAGAACCTTGGATTTTATGTGGTTGGCATTAGGACTTGAAGAGTTTTCACCAAGATAGTGACATCATTTAATTTTAATTCCATATCAATCATGCTATGGCTGTGTGGAAGCTAGGTTGGAGGATTACAGATGGCAAAAGCATAAAGTCCATTGCTATAGTCCAGAAGATGAATGATGCCAACTTGAACCCAGTGGTTGTAGGAATTAAGCATAGGTGATCAATTTCAGAAATACTTAGTAAAATAAGCTGTTTAAAAATCATCAGTGACCTTGGCAAGGGCAGTTTCAGTATGCTGATGGGATTGGAAGATACATTTTTTTTAAATTTTATTTTATTATGCTATGTTAATCACCATACATTACATCATTAGTTTTGGAAGATACATTTCATTCCTTATCCACAGCTGCAGAAATCACAGGAATTGTGGAAGTGGTAATTACAAGCTCCCAAATCTGGTTGCTTATTAGGAGCACCAGGAGAACTTCTGAAAAATACAGATTTTGCTGGCTTAATTCCAGACCCACTGAGTCAGTCACCATGAGTCGAGCCCAGGAACCCTTATTTTGACAAGTCCCTTTAGTAAATCTTACACAGATATCCACATATTTGCCTTGGGAGATGTTGGGATAGACCAGTCTTTCAAGTATATTTAAACCTTGTAATTCAAATCTATTTGATTCCTGGGTTCAGACAGTAAGAGTTCAGAAAGTAAAGGCTGTAAAGATAAGGAAGGAGCTAAGCCAACAGCAGAAGAGGGCAGAGGTTAAAATGGGAGAATCCTAAGTAGATTTATAGCATTAAGAAAATGGATAGAGAAGTAAAGGTGAGAGAAGTGATAATTTAAAAACTAAGGCACATGGGCTAAGAACATTAGTTTATCAAGCTAAGAGCATTAGTTCATCAAACACAGTCAATTTTATCTCATAAGTATAAAATATAAATCTCTTGAGGTGCCTGGCTGGCTCAGTCGGTGGAGAATGCAACTCTTGATCTCAGGGTTGTGAGTTTAAGCCCCATGTTGGGTATAGAGATTACTTAAAAATAAAATCTTAAATATATATATCTTACTAAAAGTGAGTGTGATCTTTCATTCCCAGTCATAACCCATCTGAAGTCGGGTCAACAATTTAATTAGTGAAGACTCCATAAAAATTAAGTACCTAAGACAGAAATGTACAAGATACTGTGGGGAATACCAGTAAGGAGTTTGCAGTCTGCCTCGGGGACCAAAAACTAATGTAAATCAGTCAGAAACCTTGAAGTGCCCAACAGCATGGAACCAACCCTAAAGTCATCAAGAGGTCAGAGAAGGCTGCAATCTGGCCTCTTACCTCTGCCTTTGGCCCTATCTCAACTTATCAAATTCTTCCTCTCTAATGCTCATTTCAAACCCTACCTCTTTCATGAAATCTTTCCCAGACTCTCCAAAGAGATGTGCCATTTTCTTTTAATCATCCAGAACACTCCATAATTCTAAAGGCACCCAAATTCTGTCTAAACTTCCATCCCCAGTAATAAACACTGAACTGTTGCTATGTGATAGACACTGTCCTAAGTGTTTCACGTGTATTAACTAATTTAATCCTCATAGCTAGTCTATGAGATAGGTCCTACTATTACTCCATTGTACAGAGGAGGCAGCCAAGGCACCAAGAGGTTCAGTGATCTCCTAAGATAACAGAACTATGTAAGTGGCAAAGCTAGGATGTGAATGCAGTCTGGCCCCAGAGACTGCATGTTCTTCAGCACAACACTTCACGAGTTCTGGAGTACACTCTATGTTAGTCTTCATTAGATTCCGTTGAGGGCAAATACTTTTTAATTGCCTTTTCATCCCAAAGAAAGCAAGTATGCGTTGATTGCTGGAATTCCTTTTGGTCACAAAAGATCATGCTCTGCCCAGCCATGCTCGTTCCTATGTAATCAGAAATAACCACTTTATAACAGAAAAGATGAGAAAAGTGAGAAGAAAACACACTGCAGAGGAGTGGAAAACAAAAGTTACATAGGTAAAATGGTTTGAAAATCACATAGAGATTTGAAAAGGTGGGTGGTAACTGCAAGTTCCTGTGGACAGTGACATGAAAGTTGTGTGTTGGAAAATTAATCTGAGAGCAGCAATATTGGCATGGAACGGATGAATGAGAAACAGAGGAAATGGGAGAGCAAGATGCTGTCAGAGTTCTCCAGGTGTAGGGGAGGACCTGGACTAGAACGTTCCGAATAAGGAAATTCCAATATGTATTAAATTTAGGAAGAGGATTTTAGAAATGAAAAAGAAGACAGATTTTTCAAGAGCTTTTAGGCTAGTACACCACTGAAAAAAGGTGGATAGTTAAAGCAGATTTTAAAATCAAGCTGTTTTTCCATTTTTTTTTAAGATTTTATTTGTTTATTTGACAGAGACAGAGAGAGAACACAGGCAGGGGGAGCGGCAGGCAGAGGGAGAAGCAGGCTCCCCGCTGAGCAGGGAGCCCGATGTGGGGCTCGATCCCAGGACCCTGGAATCATGACCTGAGCCAAAGGCAGATGCCCAACCGACTGAGCCACCCAGGCGCCCCCAAGCTGTTATTCCATTTTTTTCAAAGAATAATACAATTTATCACTAAAACAATTTTATTCATAGCTGCTTCATGGAACTAGTCATTCTGTGAGGGATTCCAGTTTTTTTACATCCACAGCTATTTTTTGAAGGCCTAGAAAGGCTGGACCCTGGGAGGTCTTAACCCTTTTATATGTCTGACACATGTTATCTACTTAGAAATAGTCTATAGAAAACAGATTTTTTTTAAAGCCAGGTTGCTCTCTGACACCCAGCAAGCCAAATCATAGACTTTAAGTTATAAAGGAACTTCAAAGTCCTTTTGCTCAAGCTGCCTCCCATCTACACCTTGCCAAGGAGCCAGTCAGTCTTTAATCCCTGGCCTCTATCCTTCCGGTGATGGAATACTTACTGCTTTACAGGGACTCATTCCATTTCTTAACTCTTCTGTTGAGCAATCTCCCTTATGTTAAGTTTAAATCTGTCTACCTGTAACTTTTACCCATTTGTTCTGTGTCTTCTAGGGACATAAAGTCAATCTAATCCCTCTCCAATTACCAGCTCCTCAAATATTTGGAGACAACATCATGACACCACCAACTACTTTCTAACAAATGCCTCACATTAGAATCGTTAGCCTGGTTACCCTAATAATAAGAGCACAGTGCATATCAACCCTTGTACCCTACTGGGTCACCAAGTTCCTTGAAGGAGCTGTTCTACACGAAGAGCCTCACACAGTTTCTGGCATATAGTAGACTCTCAAAACTATGACTGTAAATGACTCAGTGAATGAATAAATCCATCTGCAAATAGAGTTTTCAAACATATTCTTCCTCAGCTGGTTTTATCATCTACCTACAACCAAACAAGCTTATTAAATTCTCTCTGTCCTCAAAAATCAAATAAATGTCATATGAAGAAAATATAAACCCAGAAATAATCTGGCAGGTATTCAGGTAAATGAAACGTCTTAACAAGTAAGAAACCATAATGGGGGGGACAATTTTTATCGTATATCCTTTTGAAATGTCTGAGTTTTTAACACATGTACCTATTCTTTTTTTCAATTAAAACATACTTAATTTAACAAAATAAAAATAATAAAATTATCTCGATTTTAGGTCGCCTAGTAAAATAGTATGGTATAGTGTGAATTGTGCCTTCTATAATAAAAAGATTTGTCCTACCACACAAATATAGAATCATCAAATAAATGACTAAAAATAATATTAGACTTAATCTAGTCCAGAGGCATTCAACAATTTTGAGAACAACTGTAGTAAGAAATAAATTTCATACTGCAGCATGATATACAAATACATATACATATACAAATACATAACTAATACAAAAGTTTCCCAATAATGTATGGTACTTATCATTACTACTTGGGATGTACCCTGATATTTTTTAAAAACTGTCACAACCCATTAAATTGATATCATGTCCTGCTAATATGTCATACCCACAGTTTGAAAAACACTGATCTAGTCCAACACCAATTTATTGGTAAAGAAGGTAAAATTCAGCTTGGAAAAGTGGCATATACAGAATCACATTGCAAATTCATACAGCATTAAATGAAAATGAGAAATGAAATGCAGCTCCTGACTTCATGGAAGCTGCAAAGAGTTGGGCAGACAGACGACGCAACCAATTGTGCAGTAAGATCCCTGTGCAGGAAGGTATGAACAAGGACCCGAGGAGGGGCCTCTAAATCAGATAGGAAGAGCTGAGGAAGACCAGCAGGGTGATGGATATACTGGACTAACCCAGCTCTCATTGCTTTCACCCATGGTGCCTCAGCTTACCTGAGGTAACCCTTTAACATCCATCTCAAACTAAATAACTCATGAATATTCCTAATTCCCTCAGCAATTAAGATTTCATCTGTTTTTTCTTCCTATGTCCCTGCAATATAGTAGACACTCACACTCACACTAAGCAAGACTTCCTCCTTCCCATTCCTGCTCTTGTTCTTGAAGTAAGAGACTCATAATCCTTCTATCATTTCCCTTCTCCAACAACTTAGAAAAAAATCCCTGAGGAAAATATAATATTCATAGAAGATAAATCAAATCAAGTATTCCCCCCCCACAGTTTCGCATGTTTTTTGTTAGGATTAAGTAAACAGATCATGTAAAGTTTCTTAAATTGAATCCACAAGGACTGTAATCAGTATTCAAAAAGTTATACTGGTATTTCTAGATGAAAATGCAAAAGTCTCACCACACAATGGTTGTTGTCCAGGAAGGAGCATTCAGAATCGTAATGTTAGGATCCATGAAAATAGACTGCGGGCCTTTCCCCGTCTTTTAAATATATGAAAAGGATGAATCTCAGTTTTATTAACCAGAAAACAGAAAAACACACACACAGATCTCTAAGGTTCCTCTGGATAAGACACCCAAAGCTATTCTTACACAAATGTTCTGAGGCATACCTAGTAACACAAAGATAATGTCATTCCAAATGGAACCAGTTAACTAGCTCGAAGCTGAAATTGGTGGTTAGTAAGCTGCGAGAATGTCAATCAAGTCAGAATATGAGTTTTTCCACTGAAAATAGTCACTGGATATTATTTCAACTTCTACTATACAAACTGCAGTACTTCTCTAAGGTCTAATAACACCAGACACAACTATTTCTCTGCCTTACCTCCGGATCCCTTGGCTATAGATCTTTTCTGTTCCTTGGGCTTAGCTCATACTCTTACTCAGTAGTCCTGCTTCTCCAGTTGGACTCTCCAATGTTTTTCCTACTCCCACCCCCATCTTTGCCTATAATTTCATCTAATATTTCCAAAAGATACAGATATGCTATGAATGGTTTACTCCATATCATCGAATCAAATACTTTCCTTAAAATTTATTCTCTGGGAGAACGAAGGAAAATTTCAGCAAAATTCATTTTAATTCTACTATTGCAATGTTATTAATTCTATTGCATTCATTATCTCTAGTATCACCATTTAAACCCTAGCATGTCACTTAACCTTTTCTAGCTCAGTCTTCCTCATTTCTGAATTGAAGTTAATAAAACAAGCCTTTACTCTCCTTTCAGGGATATTGTAAGGATTAATAAAAGAATAAATGGAAAAGTTCTTTGGAACTCTTGGGAAAAGAGAACACACAAACTGGATATAGGTCGTTTTATGCTGTTTAACAAAAAAAATACACTATGGTAATGCTAAATGTGGGCAATGCTTTCTCTAAAGAAGGCCCATATATACCCTAAGTTATGATGATCTAAAAGTTAGTATTTTGATGAAGCTGTAATTTTCCAACATGCACAAAACAGAGAATTTGCAAAGATGCATTAGTATCTATCGTGTCTCCTAAATTTATTTTTGTTTTTTAAAATATTCAGAAAACCTCCAGTCTAGATAAAAGACTTAGACTAGTAGCCATTAAATGGGTTTTAGTACCAATTCCAATGTGAGGAAGGGGGTTCCCAAACCAACAGGCAGTGCTCTGGACACTAGCTGGGTGTCATACAATTCAATTCAATGCTGACACCATACCCAGAGGCAGCATCAGATTCCAAGGTTGAGGGCTCAGTCTCACAAGGCTGTACCCCGACACCTCAAATGCCAATCTGAACCTCCTTGGGTTCAATTAATTTGCTAGAGTGGCCCATAGGACTCAGAGAAACATTTAACTTACTAGATTACCAGTTTATCATAAAAGGATATAACTCAGGAACAACCAGATGGAAGAGAGGCATAGGGCAAGGTATGGGAAAAGGGCGAGGTGCTTCCATGCGCTCTCCAGGTGATCCAGACTCCCTAAATGTCCATGTGTTCAACAACTCAGGAGCTCTCCGAACCCAGTCCTTTGGGTTTTTATGGAGGCTTCGTTACATAGCCATGACTGATTAAATCATTGGCTATTGGCAACTGATTCAACCTCAAACCCGTCTCCTCTCCCAGGAAATTGGGGGATAGGACTGAAAATTCCAACCCCCTAATCATGGGGTAAGCTCCACTGACAAGCAGCCCCCATCCTTAGGTGTTTTCCAAGTCACCTCATTAACATAACAAAAAGACACCTTGCTCACTCTCAACACAGGAAATTCCAAAGGTTTTGTGAGCTGTAAGACAAGAACCATGGATGAAGACCAAATAAATATGAGAAATATATTTTGGTCATATGAAATAAAATCTTAAAAGGGGGGGTTACCTGGGTGGCTCAGTCAGTTGAGCATCTGACTCTTGATTTTGGCTCAGGTCATGATCTCAGGGTTGTGAGATAAAAAACCCCACACTGGGCTCCACATTCAGCAGAGTCTGCTTGTCCCTCTCCTTCTGCTCCTCCCCCCCAAATAAATAAATAAATAAATATTAAAATTAAAAGAAGAAATATATTTTGGTCATATGAATGATCAGATATATATTTTTCTTATAAATCATCATATCACAGTCATCATTCACTGAATGCATATTATGGGCCATACATTATACATTATCTTACTTAGAACTCACACACACACATAAAAAAATAAATTCTGTATTACTATGCCTATACTGCAGATGAGGGAATTAAGTCCCAGGGAGGTTCAGTGCCTTGCTGAGGAGCATGTTACTAACAAGAGTCAGAAGTGGGACTGAAACACCAGTGAGCAAAGCCTGCACTCTATTACCAGGATATGATGAGTCCTTTTCAAATACTGGCGTTTTGAGATCGAAGAAAAGAAATACCGTAAATAAGATTAGTTACCCACCAAGTTACTAATTTAAATGGATTTGTCTTTCAATTCCAAGCCACTGAAACAATAGACAATGAGGTCCTTCAGAAGCCCTACCCACTTCTAATAGGTATATATGTGTTTTTCATGGGTATATCATGACCTTGAAGCAGTGGGAAAGGAAAATGAGACCTGTCACAAAAGAGCACTGAGGCACACAGTTTAAATTTCTAGAAATAGAGGACTTTCAGCAGGGATGTCAGAGAAAAACAAAATCTAAACCTGTCCTGTATCATTCACATAATTCATGGATCAAATATATCCTCCTTTTCCTCAACAACTATCTTGCCTTTCTAATCAATTAACATTAAGGATTTAACATAATATTAATGCTTGTTGAAATTAATTATTAAAATAATTTCTATGATATCAATGGGCCTCACTCTAAGAATACAAACAAAAAAGTAAAATATGAAACAGGCAAAATTGAAGGGTGAGGATTTGCTACCCAATACATATCTTTTATTTTACCAAAAAGTTCACTCATTTCTTAAAATAGCAACCTTTCCAGATTTACATTATTTACTTATCCTCAACTTTTCAGAAGCTTTCCTTGGTTTAAGCAAGGTCTATCAGTGACCATCCCAGGCACAACTTTCTAGATATGCCCATCTGGTGGGAAAACATTAATAATGTGTGAAAACATCCACTATTTCATTGAGTCTCTCCCTGGGCCTGTTTCCTAAAAGTCACAAATATACTAATGTATATTATCTCAGCCAAATTACCTGGTCTAAGCCTAAACCTGACAAAAATCCTGCTCCCTGTTTCCTTCCACTGTTGTGTACGGGGGCTGGGGGAATGAAATCTCACTGCTGGTCTGCTATCAAGTAAAATAATAGAGGGAAATGTCAAGGAGGAGGAAAGATTGGTCCAATGGAAAGGAATGGGAAGAGGAGGAGGCAGAGTGAGGGTAAGAGGGAGGCACTTTAAAACAATAAGAGGAGGAAAAGAAGATGATGACCTGAACAGGGCTCCCAGTTCTGAACACCAAGTTCCAAACTCAACTCTGATTCTGTTTCCAACCTTGGGCAAATCTCTTAGTTTCTCTGTATCCTAATGTAGCTCCAGGAAGTTAGCAAAGAAATTAAGACAGAAGAAAGTTTCTTACAGAACCTAGTGAAATGCCTGTCCTTGCTACTGATAAAAGCAAAGCTAAGCTACCTATGACAAAACAAAAACAAAACAAAACAAAAACACCAACTTCATATTAATAAACCCTCTAGGGGTGCCTGGGTGGCTCAGTTGTTAAGCGTCTGCCTTCGGCTCAGGTCATGATCCCTGGGTCCTGGGATCAAGCCCTGCATTGGGCTCCCTGCTTGGCGGGAAGCCTGCTTCTCCCTCTCCCACTCCCTCTGCTTGTGTTCCTGCTCTCGCTATCTCTCTCTCTGTCAAATAAATAAATAAAATCTTTAAAATAAATAAATAAATAAACCCTCTAATTTGCCAGAACAATGTTTAACTCACAAAATGCAAATCGTTTAGTGTCAACTCTCTTCCTTTACCCTCCCCCACTTCTAAACAATATCAACACATTCCACTCTCATGCTTGCCTTTAGAACATCTTCCCTGACATTTTGTCTTCTATTTATTTCATTACTTTAACTAAATGCCTTATTCTAAAAAAAAAAAAGAATAGAATTCCACTCCCTTCAGCATTAGCGCCTTGGAGGTCCTTATAAAGCAGTTGGCCTAATCCAACCCACTCTCGCTTAGCCTTCACTGCATCCAGTTATATTTTTAATCTCTCCAACCTTTTTTCTTTCCTCCTACTCTTCTCTTAGGCCCTCTCCAGTACATGGTATCTCTTCATGATAAAGTGATAGTCTAAATTCAATGCTTTGTTGTGGAGTCAGACACTGAGACACAGATAACCATCCCCATTTTGACATCGATACTTCAGTACATGCAGCCTTGAGTTAAAATGATACCAGCTGCCAAATGACACTGGAAACTCATATATCATCTACTTTCCTCTTATATCCCAATTCAATTTCAGAATTGTGGGTTTTCAAGGTTTTTTCTCTTTTTTGTAAAAATAAATTGACATAGTATAAATTATTTTGTCCCAGTTTGCATTATACCCAACTGCATTTATTTTACAAAACCACTTGAAAATTGAGATCTCATACCTTATGTTGTCAGTTCTCTTTTTATACATACATCAGCTTCTGGGCATTCATACTTCCTACTATATTCTTACCAGTATACTCAGAACTCAATAAATACATGCTCATTGACTTGATTTGCTCATATTTCTCAAGAGTACCAACAGGAGTCATATCCAAGGCTAAATCTCAGCTTGGCCACTTACGAGCCATGTGACCCTCCACAAATTACTCCTCTCTAACCCTGAGTTTCTTCCTCTATTGACATGGGGATGTGAAAACAGGTAAAGTAAGGAAAGCATGGAAAGTATATTAACAGTGTCCATGCTAGCAACCCAGTAAGGCTAAACAAACACTGGCCTCCTTCTTCCTTCCACTTTATATAAATATGTTTAGTATTATATAATCCATTGGGATTTTTAAATTAATGCTGAGAGGGGCACCTGGGTGGCTCAGCGTTAAGCATCTGATTCTTGATTTCAGTTCAGGTCACGATCTCAGGGTTGTGGGATTCTTTCTCTCCCTTTGGCCCTACCCCCTCTCTAAAAAGAATGTTTTTAATTAATGAATGAATCAATTAATGCTGAGAGTGGGAGAAATTACAAAGCAGACTTAGAGGTAGGCAAAACTTTGGCCATACAGGGAAAAAAATTGGATTATTCTATACAGTACATTAGTTCAGGGCTCTCTCCACTTGGCTCTGGTGGGAAAGAAAAAAAAATCATCTATTTCTTTCAGCTGCTTGTAGCCCCCTCAATATCAAATAAATTATATTAATAAATAAAACACCATAATTTAATTCCATTTACTAGCCCTAATAAAAGGTACTACTACCTAAGAAAAACACCTAATATACTAACTGTAGATAACTCAATAATCTCTAGCATAATAGCACAGGTAACTATTAAGTCTCCATTCCTCAAAAGTTCTGGATGACCGCCTATTCAAATTCATTCTTAAAGAAGTTAATCAAGTGCATTTTTTGATATCTGTTAACCAAAAGTAAATTCCGAAACAGAGATATCCTATCCAGGCCAATTTACCTGGTTGTATTGTTTCTCAGATACAGAGATTAAAAGAATTAAGTTGACTGTAGTACTTAAATCCTACCAACTGTAAATTCGTGAAAACCTGAAGTACATTATGTATGTTAATTCAGCAAAAATATCTTTGTAATTTCAGGTTTTAGCAATTCATTGTTGGATGAAAAAAAGTTCATGTGTCTGATTCTTTATTTAAATGGACTCTTGGGAACCATGAAGCACAATTTTCAAAAATTATCACAACTTAATTGTTAACACCCATTTACCTAATAATTTTAACACCTGGCATTTGTTGAAAAATATCCACTAATTCAGGTGCTTTGATATTTAAAAAAATACTTTCCCTCAATACAAACCTATTTCTGAATTAAGAAGTTTTACTAATATGAATGCTTCTATGCCTAATCTCATTTGCAACTGGAGAACTCTTCCCTCCTCAATTTTTAACTACTCTCCTGAAATCAGTCAAAGGACTTAAGAATAGTGTCTATCTAAGCCATATAAATGACTTACGGATTTTTTTTTTTAATTATCCGGTTATGTCCATTGCAACAACAGCATCAAATGGTTATTAAGGTTCTCTCTCAAAAAAACTTTAGATAATCAACATATCTATCTTTCAAACATCATAATTAAATAAATATACATTTGACATTTCCACATTGAAATGCACTCCCTCAGCATAGTCACTTTTTAAAAAAGTCTTTTTTTAATCATTAATCACAAAACCTACTCTAGTTGTACAAAATTAAAAGTCTATTTACCACTCAGACTAGAATAAAATAATGTGGAATTCTCTGCCTATATAATTAGCATTGAAAAACTAATGTTTTTAACAAGTATATCATTACAAAACATTTGCATATTAGCAACTAGTACAGTTTTCATTTAACACCTCCATAAACAAGTTATATGTACTCTAAACACATACTTAAATAAACAACCCAATTACCTGCTGGAGCTCCCTTCAAGAATGTCTAATATAGTAAAGAAAAGTACTTATCTTTTAACTAATGTTGTTTCTGCCTAAGGGGTTGCCTCAAATCTGTAAAATGAGGCGAGGTAGACAAAAATAAATATGAATAATACTATTAATATGGCAGCTTCTTGTTCATTTAGGTGGTGCTTTTAAGTGTGATCAAAGAAAGAAGTTGAAAGTATTTATCAGAGGATTTGGTAAATCTAAGTATGGAGGGAGCAATATGGCACAGAGGTTTTATAGCATGGGATAGAGCCCAGACACCTCAGGTTGGATCCTAGCTCCACTGTTTTTATGTTCAATTAAATTAGCCACCAGCAAGTCACTCAAACTCTCTAAATCTCAATTTCTTCTTCTGTAAAATGAAACTCATACGAGTACCTTCCTTTGTGAGGTTTTATGAGTATTAAATGAGATTACCCATGTAAAAGTCTTTAGAATAGCACCAGATGCATAGCAAGCTCTCAATAAATGTTAACCACCATCATCATCATCTCACTGCACTGTAAAAAAAAATTGGATATGAAAGTAGGTGAGTAAATTCAGTTCTTCCATACACAAACCAGACAAATGGGCAGACCCACACACCGGATAATGAACCCCTATATTCACACCATGGGTCTCAGCTTCTACTCATTAGACCTTACGCTGCCTCTCACTGCCAGTCTATATCTCATCTGAACAACCAAAAGAACAATCTGGTTACTCACACTATATTACATTAATATGTAAATTCATCACTTCAGAAAGAAAATCACAAACAAGTAGTTCATTCATGACTCATTTTATTCATAACAATCTCAAACTTGTCACCCCAAAATTGGATTTTACAGCTACAGTTAAATGAAGTAAACACATTCACAACCAAATTCATTCAGTGGTATCAAAAAAAAGTCAATATATATCTGAGAGAAGAAAATAGTCCATTAAGTATGGATTGTTAAATATTGAGGAAAATGCATCATTATTTTGAAGAGAACAAGCTTAAATGAGAGCAAACACAATTCACACAAGCAATGACCCCTTGTTTTATGACTACATTCGATAACTGCACATACGCCAGAGTCTTAAAATGAAAACAACTACATGTAAAAGAAGAAAGTTTCATCCTTAAAGGAAAGGACCTTATCTTTATTGCAAAATTGCTGGATAACAAAAAGATAAAAGGTTATAGTGGAATATGAGTAGTTTTTTTCTGCCTAGGACCAATCTCCTTTCAAAATTGAGAACTCCTTTTTCCCTAAGGTTGGTTTATAATTAGAAATTAGATTCCTCAATAATTCAATGACAGAAACCTTTATTAAAGTCAAATGACCTTTTTAATTAATTTTTTTCCTAATATATAAGCTCTGCAAGGCAAGTGTCATCTCTACAGATAATAAAGCCTTTATATATTTATTAAATGAGTTTTTCCCTCTATGTTCACCCTTTGATTTGATATTTTAACAGTAATTAATTATTGGTAAAACTTTTTTAAAAAGTATAACAAAATACTAATGTATTTTGCTAAATGCTCTGATTTGTATAATGCTTATAATGTCCCTATTTTTCATTCTATCATAAAAAACATTTAAGCTAAAATAATTTACTCTTCCATATCTCTTTTTTTGAAATTCTCATTTTACAAGACTATAGCTAGTGAGGGGAAATGTATACAATTTTCTTATAGCATTAAGAAGTGTGTCAGGACAGAATTGAGATATGTGCCTAAAACTGACATTAGGTTCAAAAGCTCTGGACACAAACATTGCATTTATAATACGGCCCATCCAAGTAAATATATGAAATGTGCATAAAAACATGGTAATTGCGTTTGAATTACTTACTATTTTAATCTTTAAGTATTTGTTTAAAAAACAAAAGTAGTTAAATGACTATTAGGGTACCATGTTAAATGTCCTGGAGTTTGAAAATTCAAAAATACATTGCCCTCAAGCCTCACTTTCCCTATGGATACCACTCTAAATTTAGTGAATTTCATTGACAGTAAATCCAAAAAAGTAAAACCCTTATTAAGTTATATGACTGCCCCACGTATGTTTGAAATCACATTCATCCATCACTTCACCATTAGTCTAAGATGACGTATGCAGAATGTTTTACCATCACTTTCTCATCACTCAAAATGGTAAAACAGAAGTGATTAAGAGACTTAGGCAAAGATACCAGCCAATTGTCAGCAATTTTACTTTTTTATTAGGATTCTAAGCTTTTCTAGTTCATACAAGGAAAAAAAGAAAAGTATCATCAGACAGAGCATCAACTGAAAAAGAATAATATGCACTTTATAGACACTAACATTCCCAAAGGAGATGTGGGAATATCGAAATTTCACACACGACCAAACACTAACAAAAAAAGAAAAAAAGGAACAGGAAACTTCTGACTCTAAAATCACTTAACCAGCCAAATAAAAAGAGTAAAGTACAATCTCTGGATTGTCCCCACTCCGGCCCACTGTCTTACTGCTGTACATTTCTACCTGGTTTACTATAGGAAACAGATTTCAGCTTTCCTAATGCTTTCAAACGGGCTTTTCTTGGCAAATGTCTGCACTCCTCAGGCGAGGCCGTTAAGGTAACTTAATCCCTCACGAATTGCTCAGTGGAAAAAATGCTGATTCTCAATTAAAAAAATTAATCCTTTCCCTTTTTCTGTGTTAAGAGTCACGATGAAACCCATAACTATAATTTAGATTCAGCATTTTATCTTGAAGACTCGCAGGACAGATGAGAGCGTAGGGAACGGAAGATGATGCTGGGGGAGGGGGCGCAGAGAGAGTGCGAGAAAGATGCTGGTCAATTCCGAGATGATGCAGGAATGACATGGCATCTGGGCAACACAAGTCCACGTTCACCCCCCTCAGAGTCTGTGCCTCGGTTTCTCTGACATAAGCCTGGAGCTGTGAATAGGTGCACACGCGAACACACCACCTTTTATTCTTCGACTCTTAGGGAGAATGGTGGGGAAGCGTGGCTGGATGAAGCTTCACCACAACAAACGGTTTCTTTCTCCTCGCACCCCGCCTCCCCTGCTAGGGGCAGGGGACGACTGTCTCGAACAGTAGGCAGCTGAGCGGAGCCGAGAACCGGGGCGAGAAGGACAGCATCTCCGCGGGGGGGCGGGGGGGATAAAACCCCAAAGCCTCACAGAGAGCCTCGGGGAGGCGGACAGGAAAAGGAGGGGGATGTGGAGCCGGGAAAACAGAGCAGACGGGGACTGGGAAGCTCCCGGGCGCGCTACGCATCCAGGCTACCCGAGGCGGGCGCGCCGGGCAGGGGGGAAGTCGATCCCGGGCGGACCCCCTCCCCCGACTCCCCGACCGGAGGACGGAGAGGAAATGGCTTTGTATCGCAGGATGAAAGACAGGCAGGAGGGCCACCAGGCGCGGGCGTTTGGGGGGGGGGGAGAGACGTAGGATGCCCGGAGCCGGGACGACCCCGCCCGCCCCACGGACGCTCTGCCCTCCATTCCGCCTCAGCCCCGGGTCGGTCCTAGGGCTCCGGCCGCCCGGGCGCGCTCCAACGGCCCCAAGCGGGGTCGCCAGCCCCGCCCCCCGCGCCCTGCGCTCTCACCTGCCCACGAAGTTCTCGAGCACCGAGCTCTTGCCCGCGCTCTGGCCGCCCACCACGGCGATCTGCGGCAGCTCCAGCAGGCAGCTCTGTCCCAGCGCCGAGAAGGCGTCCTGCAGACGGTTCACCAGCGGGATCAGCTCCTCCATCTCCCGGTTCCCCATCCTGCCAGCGTCGCCAGCCGCCCGCTGATCCCTGCTCTCCTCTGTGACCCGGCTGGCGAGCCGGGGCCGCGCCGCCCTTGCCGCCCCTGCCGCGCTGGGTGCTGTCAGCCGGTTCCAGCGCAGACGTCGGATCCCGCCGCCAGCCAGCCGCTCGGCTCCTGACAGCTAACGGCTCGCAGCGCGCCTGCGCGGGCGGGAGGGGCGTGGCCTGGTTCCTCGGCCGCCCCATCCGCGCCCCGCCTGGCTGCAATTCAGCGCGAGGGTTCCCAACCGGACACCTCGGCCCGGCGCGCACGCACTGCCTCCCAGCTGCCGCCAGATGCCACGACCTCTGTCTCCTGCTACCAAGGCTCAGACGCACAGTTACAGCGGTTGGCCAGGGAATCAGCCTCAGCTACAAAGCCAAAGACCAGTGGAAAGCCCTACTGATAACCACTCAGCCCTGTCACCAGCAGTAGCAACCGTACCTCCGTCGCCGCCAGAGTCACTTCCTAAAAGCAAATCTCATGTTCTCACGCCCTACTTCAGAACCCAGCTCTTCTCAAGGTGGCCGGCCTGTGGAGTCTAAATTCTTCCATCTGACATCCATTTCGGGACCTGCGTAGTCTGACCCTACCTAATTATTCAACTCTAATGATTCCATCTCCCAGCCCCGTCGAAGCAAAGGTGGAGCCTGTCGTGCTTACACCGCACCACTCCCTCTCTTCACTCTACCACACTCATTCGGGCCTTTGCGACTCCTCATGCCATTTGTCCTATCCATCTATCTCCTCCTCTAGGGTCTATCAAAGAGCGTATGCTCTGCACACGTTCTGTTAAATTTAGCAAATTGAGACGTGCCTGGGCGTCGGGTCCTGTGCCTGCTGATGGAGACACAAAGATAAATAAATGGTCGTGCTTGCTCAGCCTCCTTAGAGGGTTCCTCTTTTTTTTTTTAATTTTATTATGTTATGTTAATCACCATACATTACATCATTAGTTTTTTATGTAGTGTTCCATGATTCATTGCTGGAGTGTAACACCCAGTGCTCCATGCAGAACGTGCCCTCTTTAATACCCATCACCAGGCTAACCCATCCCCCCATCCCCCTCCACTCTAGAACCCTCAGTTTGTTTCTCAGAGTCCATACTTAGGGGTTCCTCTTTACAAATAGATACACATGCTCTCTTGGATTTACTTCATGGGCCTTTTCCTATCTCACACTTTATACTCTACCTGAGGATTTTGCCCTGGCTTTAATTCCACATACTGACTAGCGACTACAGAAATCTAAATTGCTAGCCCACCTCTCTCCCCTTTACCATAGACTGAACTCCAACTGGTCCTGGACCTCACTATCTGAATGTCCCACAAGTACCTCTGACTTAACTTATTCAAAACTGAACTAATCTTTTCTAATCTCAGCATTTAATCCTATAAAGTTCCCTTTAACCCTAATAAGACTTGTGTAAAAAATGTCCAAATGACCAAAACACTAAGAATAACCCAAATGTCTATCAAAAGATGAATGAATGAGCAAGTACGGTCTGGGCATACTTCTAAGCAACGAAAAGGAGTGAACTTTCTTTTTGTTTTTTTTTTTTTTAATTTATTTATTTGACAGAGAGAGCACAAGTAGGTAGAGTGGCAGGCAGAGGGGAAGGGAGAAGCAGGCTCTCTGCTGAGCAGGGAGCCTGATGCGGGGCTCGATCCTAGGACCCTGGGATCATGACCTGAGCCGAAGGCAGCCACTTAACAGACTGAGCCACCCAGGCGCCCCGGAGTGAACGTTTGATACAGCGATAACGTAGTTCAATCTCAGATACATTATGTTGAATGAAAGACACCAAAGAGTACATATTGTATGCTTCCATTTATACGAAGTTGTGGAATAGGCAAAATTATCTATGTTGATAGAAATCAGAGTACTGGTTGCTTTGAGGTGTAGGGACTGACTGCGAGAGGCGCCAGAGATCTTTGTAAAGTGATGGAAATAGTCTATTTCTTGTTTTGGATATGAGTATACATTCGTGGACTCATCGAACTAAACATTTAAGATCTGTGCACTTCATTGTAAATTGTAGCTCAACTTTTTTAAAAAGCCAAAGAGCAAGAAAAAGCTGAATGCATCATCTCCTCCACTGAAGTGTATCCCTAGTAGGATATCTGCCCAACATACCTTTTCCAGGAATCACCCCTCCATCCACCACATGGTTGTAGTCAGAGTAGTCATGAAGAGAGAAGAGCATAAAGAGCAACTAACCGTGCCCTCCAGCATGCTTCCTATCTCAGCAGGAAGCCTGCCCAGTCCCAATCCAGAATCTGGAAGTCATTCTACTCCTTTTCTCTCTCTCTCCCTCATCCCCTACATCAAGTTGGAACACAAATTATGCCCATTCTACCTCCATAGAACCCACCTCATCCTCTACATCTTTGCTGTCAGTGCCTCATTTATAACTATCATTTGTTAACTACCTTCTTGTACACTTCCCATATACACATACCCTGAATAGATCTTCATTGTTTCATTTGGCACATTGCATTGAATCTCCGATTTACATGTCTCTTTCTTCCACTAATGTGATAGGCAGAATAATGTCCCCCTACCAATGATGTCCACATTTAAATCTACAGAAACTGTGAATATGTTACCTGACATGGCAAATGGAACTTTGCAGATGTGATTAAACTAAGGACCTTGTGATGGGGAGATTATGCTGGATTATCCAGATGGGCCCAGACTAATCACATGGATCCTGAAGAATAGAGAGCCTTACCTGGCTCTTTCAGAGGGAGATGTGACTATGGAAGAATGGTCACAGAGACGCAACTTTGCTGGCTTTAAGATGGAGAAAGGGGGGGCCAGAGGCCAAGAAATGTTGACTGCCTCTAGAAGCTGGAAAAGTCAAGGAAACAGATTCTCCCTGGAGCCTCTGAAAGGAACACAGCTCTGCTGACTCCTTGATTTTAGCTCAGTGAGATCTGTGTCAGACTTCTAACCTATAGAGCTGTCAGATAATAAATTTGTGTCATTTTAAGCCACTAAGTTTGTGCTAATTCATTACAGCAGCCATAGAAAGCAAATACAACTAATGATAAGCTCCTTGAGGGCAAGATCCATCTTTGTGATTCTCAATGCCTAGCACAGTGCTTAGCACCTAAGGATACCATAGTCAATGGGGGATAGACATAAACTATCACAGCACAATGTAATAAGTGTTCTGATCCAACGGTGATATGGACTGAGCTGTGTCTCCTCAAAATTCGTATGTTGAAGCCCTCAATGTGGCTGTATTTAGAATAAGGTTAAATGAGGTCATAAGGGTGGAGCACTGATCCAGAAGGACGAATGTCCTTAGAAAAGCTTGCTCTGTCTCTGCCATGTGGGGACAAAGGGAGAAGCCAGCCATCTGCAAGCCAAGAAAAGAGTCCTTACCAGGAACCGAATCAGTCAGCACCTTAATGTTGGACTTCCCAGCCTCCAGAATTTTGAGGAAATAAACTTCTGTTGTTTAAGCCACCCGGTATATGATATTTTGTTGTGGCAGCCTGAGCGGACTCAGACACCCCGTTTGTTTAAAGGAAAAAGGGGGAAACAAGATGGGACTCTGGGAGTAACAATTCCATCTGAGGAGGCCTTGATGATCTGTCCTGCACTCTGCTGTGTGCTGTGAGGAATACAAAAAACTCAGAAGCCCTTGCCCTGAGTATCCCACATTCTAATGTAAAAGACAATGTTACTATGCATTAGACAGAGAATGTATAATCATTATATAAATTTGCATTTCATGTGCACTGAAGCCATGCATGTCATCTCTATTCTCCAGAACTTCTTCAAATCAGTCCCACCCACCTACTTCAAGAAACCAACCTGAACTACCTTTGCTAATTGGTTTCCTTCTTTACTTCCCATTTCCAGAGTCAGTTCTGCAATAACATGGAACCAGGAGAAATTTAATACACTCAACAAGCTTTTCGCATAAATTAATCTAAATAAAACAAACAGCAAAGAAAACGAAAACTCGAAGGGGAAAATTTAAGGGGAATTTTTGACACAAAGACTACCTATACCTTTGAGGGTGGGTGTAAAGCTGAAAAGGGGAGCCCGGTCAGCCACCCCTGCTTCCTGACTGCATCACATGATCACCTCAGCCCTGCTCCAGCACCAAGTGATGAATACAAATTCCTGTTCTCTAACACACTTGTTTCCAGGCCACAAGGCAGAAGATTCCTAAAGGTTAACCGCCATTTTCAGGTGTGGCTCCCTATCTAAGAAGTTAACTTCTGTTTTGTTTTGTTTTGTTGTTTTTTGTTTTCAAAGATTTTATTCATTTTTTTGTCAGAGAGAGAGAGAGAGCACAAGCAGGGGGAGCTATAGGCAGAGGGAGAAGCAGGCTCCCCACTGAGCAAGGAGCCTGATGTGGGACTCCATCCCAGGACCCTGCGTGACCATGACCTGAGCAAAAGGCAGATGCTTAACCAACTGAGCCACCTAGGCAACCCAAGAAGTTAACTTTTTATGAACACATCAGAACTGTTATTGAAATGAGTATTTTCCTTCAGAGTCATTTTGAGAAGCAACAGCCTATTGCAATAATGCTGCATTTCATACAGTATCAGTGGAACATCTCCTTTGAAATTAATAAACCTTATCCAAAAACTCAGACTCAGTATTCTACAGTCACACATCATTTCAGATGAACAGAATATTATCTATGTTGATTTCCTACCAGATTCATAGGACATAGTACCAAATAAATTTTGGCTAATTCTAAGAATTAAATATATATGTTTAAATATATGTATCTTACATAGACATACATTTTAAAATATGCTACAAGCTGAAAGCAAACTCTAAGGAGTTAGAAAAGTTTTGAGTAGTGACAACATCTCTGGAAAAATATTTAACCTCTCAAAAAAGAGCACATAATGGGGCGCCTGGGTGGCTCAGTTGGTTAAGCCACTGCCTTCGGCTCAGGTCATGATCCTGGAGTCCCGGGATCGAGTCCCACGTCGGGCTCCCTGGTCAGCGGGGGGTCTGCTTCCCCCTCTGCCCTCTTCCCTCTCGTGCTCTCTGTCTCTCACTCTCTCTCTCTCAAATAAATAAATAAAATCTTTAAAAAAAAAAAAAGAGCACATAGTTAGGGGCTCCTGGGTGGCTCAGCCGTTAAGCGTCTGTCTTCGGCTCAGGTCATGGTCCTAGGGTCCTGGGATCGAGCCCCGCGTCGGGCTCCCTGCTCCGCGGGAAGCCTGTTTCTCCCTGCTTCTCCCTTTCCCACTCCCCCTGCTTGTGTTCCTTCTCTTGCCGTGTCTCTCTCTGTCAAATAAATAAATAAAATCTTAAAAAAAAAAAAGAGCACATACTTGAATATATGATTTAGGAATTCGTGGTTTTTAAAACATCAGTCACATTACTGCAGAGCCACATCTTGTATATCTCCCACGGTGCCTAGCTCAGTAATCAATAAATATTTATGAAACATCTGAACCAAAACTTTAAGCATTTGTCATGTCAATCTTTGTGAGTGTCACTAGGTAAATTACAGTATTACTCTGTGTACAATTTAGGACTTATTCAAGCCCTACAGCTCTTTCTCCAAAGGTTATCACTTGGACAGATTTTAGATCTTACTGCAAATCAGTTTGTCTGCAGGCATCTTTTGAGTTCTGTGAAAGCCAGTGAATGTCCAGTATTTTCAATACCAGACTTTCAATACCATAGCCATCCTAGTTGGCACTTAATCTCTTGGGGCTTCTCTCCTTCAGCCAAGAGCAGGGGTCAGAAAGTAAAGACTCTCAATTTTATTGCCCATATTTTTCCTTAGCTGTCATCAGGGAGCAAAATAACTCTGGAAGAACCACTCCAGTCTCCTACTCTTACCACTCCTGTCAATTTGAGATCTGACAGATGGAATCTCACCAGTAGTCCCATGGAAGCATGGCTGAGTCTACACACCTGCAGGGCAGAAAATACCAATTGGCAAGCTTAAGGGATTAAAACAGAAGGGTTAGGAAGCACTCTCTACTCACTTAAGTCTGATTTAGCAGCCAGTTTGTGCCTCCTTCTATCAAGTAGGTATAGCTGTGTTCTGCTGTAAGCATAATCCACACATACCGAAGTAGACCAGAAATCACATAGGATTCCTTTTAAAAGGAGGGACCCCTAGTACTTTTTAATTCTCATTTGTTGAATTATGAGTCTTATACAGATAGAGATATACAGGGATAATTATATATTAATTGTATATTATATATAATTTTATATCATCATTAATATAATAATATTTTATGTATATAGGTAAGCTATAATGGCCATTTAAAATATGCTTATAAAGATTTTTCATTGACACAGAGCAATGCTATGAATAAGATATTAAATGAAAACTGCAGGATATAAAATTTTATATATAGTATTATCATATCTGCATGATGGACTCTCTAGGGGGAAAAACTAGAAAGAACTGTGCCCCAAAATTTAATCTTAGTCTCCATGAGAAAACATGGAAAATTGTTATTGTCCTCTTCCATTTTTTCCTCAAATTTTCAATTTAAAATGGAATAAAAATGCCATTTGGCTGTACCATAACTGGTTTGCATACACACCAGCTTGTCAACAACAAAAGTGTTGTGTAACAATATAAGGTGAAAATGACATGGCAAATAGAAGCAGGAGAGTCCACGAGCTCCTTAATCCCCAAGCCTTTGCCACTCACTGGCAGCTAATAACTGGCAAGTGATAACTAAGATTTTAAAATGGGAAGCACTTCTTTCTGACTCAAACAGCAGAAGTGTTACAAACTCAGTCCACTATAGTCACTGGAACTATCATTAGCCAAGTACACCAAACTGCAGACTAAGGAAAACTACAGCAAAGTAGGTACCGGAGCTGAATTTTGTTTGCTTAAAGCATATTCCATAATCTATGGCATCAGTAAATCAGACATAAAAGATTGCATCCTGTATGAATACATTTATATGACATTCTAGAGAAACCAGAACTAATCTGTGATGACAGAAAGCAGTCTGGGGATGAGAGTGGGGACAGGGCATTGACTGCAAGGGGGCATGTGGAATCTCTATCTTGACTGTGCTCATGGTTATGTGAATGTATATGTTTGCCAAAACTCATTGAACTGTAAACTTAAAATGGTGCGTTTTGTTTTATGTAAATTATACTGCAATAAAAATAATCCATGGCATTTATGACACACACCTATATGACATGTAATGGTAATACAGAGTATGATAGTCTCAGTCTGGGGATAACCTTAGTAATGGGCAGCCATAATCATGCTGTGTTTTGAGAGGACAAAATTAAATATACCTACTCTCCAAGAAGCTTGTGATGACTCCAAAATTCTGCCAATATAGAGTTATTCTGTTGGGATCTCTGAGTATTACATTGACAGGAAAACATCACTTAGAGAAGGGGAAGACACACCTTACCATTAAAAACTATCTCTTCAGGGGCGCCTGGATGGCTCAGTCGGATGGCGTCTGCCTTCAGCTTGGATCATGGTCTCGGGGTCCTGGAATCAAGCCCCATGTCGGGCTCTCTGCTCAGCAGGGAGCCTGCTTCTCCCTCTCCTACCCACTCATGCTCTCTGTCGCTATTTCTGTCTCTCTCTCTCTCAAATAAATAAATGAAATCTTTAAAAAAAAAAAAAACTATCTCTTAGAGAAGATTATATTCCAGCAATGTCAGCTCAGGAAGGGGGGCTGGGATAAGAGTGGAAAGGGTTCCATAATCACACCAGAGTGAGAGTGTCCCAGGAAAACTTTCCCCATTGCACATGGTCTCCTCTCTTTCATTTTATAGGAGAAACGTAAACCTTGGAAAAGTTCATCCCCTATGCATCCCTGTGAGGCCCAATTGAACCCTAGTTCATTCCCTCCTGGATCTTTTGCCGAAGATTGTGATAATGAACAACATTGACAGCTTTTAATACTGCTATACACCCACAAACCATTTTCATGTCACAGCTCCTTTCGAAGTAACAACTAACAGAAAGCAATAGAATTCCCCTTTCACAATTAAGAAAACTGAGAGAAGTTAAAGAGGTTAGCTGACTTGACCAATGTCACATAGGCAGAACTACTACAGATGCTCCCTGATCTGCTTCAGCATACCATACTTGGATTATCCCCATAAGAAAAACTTGAACCTTGTGATATATAGTACCTACATTTGCCAAACCTATATTGAGACTGAAAAATGCATGGTAAGTTACTTTCTGTGAACAAGAGCAGGTTTTATTTTATGTAAATTATTTTGGTTGTCATGACCTAGAGTCAGCAGATTGGGATTCAAGTTCCTACTGGCTGTGTGATTCACTCTCCTAGCCCTTAATTTCATCTGTAAAATGGGAATATTAATATCTGTTCTTCTTAATTCATGGAACTATTGTGAAATCAAATAAATAATGAACACTAAAATATTCTATAAATTGCATGGCATCAAATGACTATTAAATGTTTTATTTATAATTATCCAAATCTACCCAGGAACTGTAAATATATTTTATTAATTACCCAAAGGGTTTTCTTGATCAACTATAATTTTTACATGATTTGTGTGATAAATATGTGATAAAAATACCTTCAAGTATCTTACTATTCATGTATCTCATCAATTTTAGGATTTCTTCATCTGGTAAATTAGAATTGAGAAAGAGTTCACTCTTAGAAAGAGCCCAGAAATAACCAAACAGAAAGTGTAGTTGAAAGTAACAGTTCACTAGGAATCAAGCATGACAAAGTAATAGAAAGCAAGACACGTTTTCACAAATAAGCACAAGCAAGAACATCCAGAAAGCAATGAGTTAAGAGGAAGCAAAAAATGGACTGAGATTGACTTTGATGGAGAAATTACAATTAAGCTTAATTCCTTTACAACTTGTGTTGTTCTCTGTGTACAGTTTGAAAAGAATTTAGAATAGAATCAAGGTAGCCAATGACACAAGTATGATTTCTAGATTCTCTGGCAAAATTATGCAAAGGAAGGCAGTATCTCTGGAGCCAAGGGTCTCCAAAAATGCCCACTCTCTGCAGGGCCCTCTTTAGACTTTCCTCAGTGACTGTTCCAGCAGAACTCTCACTCCTACCCTGTTCCCCTCAGCCTGCTAACCCTCCCCCTGGCTAGCATCCTCATTTGCCTCGAAAACTATTTGTAGATCGAAGAGTGAGTCTTTATCAAGACTGCCAAAAAGCAATTCATTGTGAAAAGTCAATACCCCAAAGTCTCATAGACAAAAGGTCAAAACCGAAAACCCTTGATTCTACCACCACATCACTATTCCATCCACCTGTCACTCTGTTTGATGAAATGGTTTCCGTGCTTCCCGACATGACCTTCCAAATCTTCTCCTTTTACAGTAGCCTGAGGAAGTTATTTTCTTTCTGTTTTTCTTCCAACCCCACATAAATTATTTCAGGAGTGTAAATGCTGAAAGATATGTGCTGAGAGAATAGAAAGAGAAAATTCACAGAAAAGGTAACAGGCAGGTTCAACCCCAACTCCCTTTTATGCAATTTATTTATTTTTTTGTTGGTGAAAATTGCTAAACACCTTATTGCTGAAGAACCATGTTCTGAAAAAATGGGGCGCCTGGGTGGCTCAGTCGTTAAGCATCTGCCTTCGGCTCAGGTCATGATCTCAGGGTCCTGGGATCGAGCCCCGCATCGAGCCCCGCATCGAGCCCCGCATCGGGCTCCCTGCTCCACCGGAAGCCTGCTTCTCCCTCTCCCACTCCCCCTGTTTGTGTTCCCTCTCTCACTGTGTCTCTCTCTGTCAAATAAATACATAAAATCTTTAAAAAAAAAAAAAAAAAACTATGTTCTGAAAAAATAAAAATTCAGCTGCAAAGACTCAGCTGTAACTCCAGTGTATAATGCCTCTGAATCCATTAGGGCATGCTCTACTTATATCCTGCAGCAGAACAGGAATTTTACACACACACACACACACACACACACACACACGGAGAGTCCCTTTCAGGCCATTGACATCTGCAAAACAACAACTCCACCAAGGAGGCCATGATAGCAGCAAGAAAACAATTACGTTTTCTATGAATGAGTGTGCACATGTTTTAGATGAGCCATTTATCATCTCTCCTAATAAAATTCATTTTCCTTTTTTTCTTCCTTTTTTCTTTTTATTTATTTATTTTTTTAAGATTTTATTTATTTGACAGAGAGAGACACAACGAGAAAGGGAACACAAGCAGGGGGAGTGGGAGAGGGAGAAGCAGGCTTCCCGCGGAGCAGGGAGCCCGATGCGGGGCTCGATCCCAGGACCCCGGGATCATGAAGGCTGAAGGCAGACGCTTAATGACTAAGCCACCCAGGCACCCCTCTTTTTTCTTTTTATTTTTATTTTATTTTATTTTATTTTATTTTTTTTAAGATTTTATTTATTTGGGAGAGAGAATGAGAGACAGAGAGCATGAGAGGGAGGAGGGTCAGAGGGAGAAGCAGACTCCCTGCTGAGCAGGGAGCCCGATGTGGGACTCGATCCCGGGACTCCAGGATCATGACCTGAGCCGAAGGCAGTCGCCCAAACAACTGAGCCACCCAGGCGCCCCTCTTTTTTCTTTTTAAAAGCCATTTTCAGCAGTGGCTGTTTTGAGAAGGATCCGGTTGAAATGTTGGCAGAGCCCCCTCCTCCACTGACACAAATCCCTCATAATCCGAAGGGGTTAAACGCCACAATGAGGCAGAAATTTCCCACTTCCAGGTTGAGATGGACTCTTCACAATTTTTCTGTCCTATCCAGATGTCTCCATCCAAACAGAATGAGAAAATCAAGAGAAGTCTCTGTGAGGGCGATCAGTTAGAGATGACTGACAGTTACGGCTAATCTTGCAGTGTTGGCTGAGGGCTCCATGGTTATCTGCTTCTCCTCTCTGTTGCAGGAGCTAGATCCATTTTAGACAGATGAGAACTAGGACATATGACCTGCTGCATGCAGAGCCCCAATTTGTGGGAAAGTCAGTTGGAGGCAGGCAGGAGAACGAACTGTCCGACACCATCGTTAATAATGTGTACCTCACATATGAGGCCTTCAGGATTTCCATAGGCTGCACATCTCTTCTGTCTCCAGCCCCTCACTCCTGCAACACCTCCACTGTGCCCTCTGTACCCCATGGTCTTTTAGCAATAAATCCTCTTGTATCCTCACCTCTTCTCCAAAGTTACTAAACGGAAACCTGGTTCTCCCCTGAGGAGCCTGTTTCTACTGGAGTAGTTAGTTACAAATGGTAGCTGTCATCTCTCTCATGCCTCCTGAACCCTAGGACTAAAAGTGGGGTAGGTTTACTCAGTGCTCCTCGTTGCTGCTTCTAAGCCATTCTCTCTCTAAAATTTTCCAGCTTTGAATCTATGTCATTAGTCTCTTGTCACCTCTGCTTCTCCTTGTTGTCAACATCTGCCAACCTCTTGTTCATTCTCCTCGGGTTTCAAAGATTTTAGTTTGTGACTCACTCCAACGACATGCTTGTCTTAATTCTTAGTGATTTCAATTCCATGCTGATGATACCTCCAACACTGTCCTCTTTGCTCTTCCACCCTCTCCCCTCCCTTCCACTCTATCTCAGCCTATCTCCCCAGGGTCAATCCTTAGTGTGTCAGTACCACAGTCTACAACCACCCATAATCTCAAAACCAAACATCCCCCACTCAGAGCTACAACCACTCTCTTTCAAGATCACTCTCTATAGTGCCCACCTGCAATAATCCGTCAGCCCCATTAGGACCTACAATTAATTCTACTACCTGTTCATTGTCTCTCACCCTTCATGTCCTCACTTCCCTCATCTTGTTTAAATAGCATGATCTATCATTATAAGCACTCCCTTGAATACACCCTACACTTCCCTCTTCTCTCTCAATTTATCATACTCAGCAAAACCCAGCCTTGGGAAAATCCAACTCTCCTACTCTGTGCCTGCACCCAAGAAGCTGAACATAGCTAGGAAGAAAAGAAACCCTATCATGTTCACAGGAACCATTTTAAGTTAATAATCCTGAACCTCAAATTGACCTGATAATACTATTGCTTTCCCATAGTCCATTCACTCTCGAATTCTTCTAGATGACAATTTCATACTTTCTCTTCTCTCCTCAGACCTGTCTCCTCTCTCTGTCTCTTCCCTCATCCTCATTCCCAAATGGTGAATTGTATCCTATTTCACTAAGAAAGTAGAAACAATCAGAAAAGAAATTCCACTAGCTCCCATCACCTCAAATACTAATCTACCAACTTCTAGATCATATACTCTGCCTTCTCTAGTGTTTCTGTAGATGGACCATCCAAACTTCTAGGACAGGATCTCCACATATGCAGTGAATTCTACTCTCTTCTTTATTTGATTATAGCAATTCTCTCTTCTTCACTGCATCATTAACTTTTCCCTCTCTACTGGATCATCCCATCAGCAGATAAACATGCTATCTTCCATCTAGCACTTAATCTATTATTTTTTTTTACCTACCTTAGTTAGTGGAAAATCCATACTTCCAGCTGCTCAAGCCAAAAAAACATGGTTATTCTTGACTTCTTTCTCTCACACCATACAATCAGTCCATCAAGAAATCCTACTGGCTCTATCTTCAAAATATATCTAGAATCTGACCACTTCTGACCACCTTTGCTGTTAAACTGTGGTCTAAGCCACCACCACCTAGTACCTAGATTATTACAATGGTTTCCCATCTGGTCTTCCTACTTTCATCCTTATCTTCCTACTAACTATTCCCAATACAGAAGCCAAAGTAATCCTTTTAAACGTAAGTCCCACCATGTCACCCCTTTATTCAAAAAGCTTTCCACTGGTTTCCAATCTTACTCAGACTAAAAGACTTAAAAGGCCCTTCATTCCTGGTCCTCCTCTCCACCTCCCCATCCTGTTTTTACTCTGCTTTTCTCTCCAGCTCTCCCCTGCAGACTCCTTTGTTGTTTCTTGAAAACAATCAACACATTCCTTTATGGGCGCTTTTTCACTTGCTCTTCCCTCTGCTTGAAACACTTATCCTTCAGATGGTCATGAGGCTCATCCTCTCACCTTCTTTATAAGTCTATGCTCAAATGTTACTTTCTCAGGAACTCTTTACCTGATTATTCCACTTAAAATTCCACCCCCTCAGGACACTTGGGGGGCTCAGTCAGTAGAGCATGTGACTCTTGATCACTGGGTCATGAGTTTAAGCCCCATGTTGGGCATAGAGCTTACTTGAAAACAAAATTGCACCCCCTCAACACAATTTCTATTCTCCTCCCCTCTTTTATTTTTCTCCACAGCATTTGTCATCTTCTAATAGCCTATATAATTAAATTTTTAATTTGTTTGCAATTTGTTACACACACACACACACACACACACGCCTGAAAGTAAGCTCCATGAAGAAAAGGATTTGTCTGTTTTGTTCATAGGTATAAACCCAGTGCCTAGTAGAATACACGGTGCATAGTACATGCTTAAATATTTGTTGAATGATTTTAACAACATAACTAGGTGTTCTATATGATTTTGTCCCTATCCATGTGTGCAAGTCTGGTAGCATTGTAAGCCTCTTTTTTTTTTTTTTTAGGATTTTATTTATTTGTTTGACACTAAGAGAGATAGTGAGAGAGGGAACACAAGCAGGGGGAGCGGGAGAGGGAGAAGCAGGCTTCCCGTGAAGCAGGGAGCCCAATGCAGGGCTCCATCCCAGGACCTGGGATCATGACCTGAGCCGAAGGCAGACGCTTAAGCGACTAAGCCACCGAGGCGCCCCATATTGTAAGCTTCTTGATGGTCAGAATCATGTCATCTACTTTCCTGACTTCCCTGCACAGCACAAATCACAGCTTCCACCAAATGGGTTTCCACATTAAATCCCCATTCAGGGGCGCCTGGGTGGCTCAGTTGGTTAAGCGACTGCCTTCGGCTCAGGTCATAATCCTGGAGTCCCAGAATCGAGTCCCGCATCGGGCTCTCTGCTTAGCGGGGAGTCTGCTTCTCCCTCTGACCCTCCCCCCTCTCATGTACTCTCTCTCTCTCATTCTCTCTCTCAAATAAATAAATAAAATCTTTAAAAAAATAAAAAAATTTAAAAAATAATAATAAAAAATAAATAAATCCCCATTCAACTGAACTGCACTATAAATGTTATCCTGATCAGCCAAGTCCTTCCCAAATTCCTGACTTTGGGCACCTGAGAGAGATAATAAAATGATTGTTGTTATTTTAAGCTACTAAGTTTCAGAGTCACTTATACACAGCAAAATCCTATTGGGGCACTTGTAGAGCATTGCTTTTGGGAACTTATAAATAATTCCCACCTTATTAAGTTATCTGTCTCATGCTAAGTTTTCTCCCTACCTAGTAATTTAGTTACCAATAAAAATGACTTAACCCACTGACATATTTATTGGTTAAGTAAATTACTTACATAACAAAAATAATAGATCACAAAAATGCAAAAGAGCTCAAATACAGTAAAAAAATTTTTTGGTTTGTGTAGTACAAAAAAGTAAACAAATTAATGGGGTAGTCCTCCTCCACACAATCAGTCTAATAGAAGCTCTGCCAACTTAAACATACAACTTTTAAAGTCACCCTAGAATTTGTCTCCATTCTAGCCAACCACAAAGGGAAAAGAACATACAGGAGCATACATGGGAGGTTCTTATGGGTGAATCCTAGAAATAATGCATCACTTCCACAAATATTCCACTGGTAGAACTCAGTCACACAGTCACATCCAACTGCAAAGAACACTGGGAAATGTAACCTAGCTAAGTGTCCAGGAAGAAGAGTTGCCAGATTTGGGGGAAAAAACAAAAACAAAAACAAAAAAACAGACCACTCTATGTTTATCTGCAATCCTACCAGCAATAAGAAGAGAACATTTCTGTTGAACGGATAATATTCAAATAAGATGGAGGAATGAGAACTCATTATATATTCTTAATATATGTCCCAGTTCCATGATGGCATCTATCTCAGAATACTCAAGACCAGTTTCCAACTACTCAAAATCAGTGTGATTGCAGACTGCAATTGAGCATCTTATAATTCATCCATTTAAAGCAGATTCATCCAATGCCTATTTACTGACCTAATTTATTTCTCTGCCAAAATGATCTTAAATATTGCTAACAGGAGATAGAAGATGGCAGACAAGAGACAAGAGATTTCAGCAACTTTCTCATGACCTTCCACCTGAAGACCATCAACTCTCCTTAGCTGTCTTCTCTCCCTACCAAAATAATCATTTGATATACCCTTACCCCCAGGAAAAACAATTATCCTGACAATCTTCATCTAGGCAGGCACTGCTTATCTATCTACAAGGGGCCTCCAGCCAGGACCCTACCGACTAGGTAATTCAGGGAATGCTGAGTATGGTTGACAGAATGAGAAGAATATCATTATTCTCAAGACTGGGATGGAATTTTTTTATATAGATTCAGTCTCAGCTCTCAATTAAAAACACTCTAGAATTTTCCCAATATTTGGAGGCATTTAGAGATGGGAAGTTGAGATTTAGCAGTAAAAAAAAAATTACCAGCAAGAAAAACCAAAGCAGAGCCTGGTCACAGACATGACCTCAATACCCAACTCAATACCAGATCACCTGAGGATGCTGGTGTTATATTATTTAGTTTATCTCTTCTAAACTTAAGAATTCTAGAGAGCTAACCTACTTATCAAAAAAGGTAGCACACAATATGGTTTCTAATTTCATATCATTTTCCACATTTCTCTATTTTAATGTAGATCTATTTTTGCAGCTAACAAACCTAACTGTGATATGAGACTATTCTGGGGACACTCAGTCCTCTCTTTCTGTAATTGGAGACACATTACCCTGTCCATTTGCCTCAAGAAGTTGGCATAAAAAGGGCCATTAATGGCCTTAATGAAGGAGAAATCCAGCCCAAGCCAGGTATATCGAAATGGATGGCTTCCATGGGAAGAGCCTCACATCATCACAATGAGTTCACTTGTTGGTTTCTTCTTGGAGTTTCCCAAGAGCCCTGCCAACACTGGTAGGAGCTCATCATCATCCTCCACAGTGGAACAAGTGGAAATCAAGCACAGAAGGATGTCTCAAATAGTATATGAGTGAGAAGTCTTGTCAAAGGTCAGAGGTCACACAGCATTAAAGGCAGTATGGAAACTCATGAGTGTGGGCTGCTCCATTTTAAGAGATACTCAAGCCCATTAAGTGGGAGATTTGTTATTTGTCTCATTTGTTTGTTTTCCTAGGACAGATGTTTTTAGGGCAGGTTTTAAAATAAAACTTCAGAGCAAAAAAAAAAAATCAATGCTCTATTAGTAGTATAGTTTTAATAAATATTGCTTCTGAAAAAGTTCTTCATTTATTTCCATATCTACACCATTGCCCAAGAGTGTTTCTTAGGCTCTGTTTGCAAACAATAGCTATTCCACATGACGCGAAGAGAGTTAAACAAATCTACATGTGAGAATTTGCCATCTAAATCATAACTACAGGTCCACTCAAGGGCAGAAAAGTTTAGCTTTAAAGTATTTTCACTGAGTTAAAATTCAATAGGGAATAAAAAGATGCATCATTTGTTACTAGGGAAATGCAAATCAAAACTACAGTGAGGTAACACTGCACACAAACTAGGATAGCTAACATTTTTTTAATGGGAAATAAGTGTTGGCAAAGATGTGGAGAAACTGGAACCCTCGTACATTTGCTGGTGGAAATATAAAATTGTGCTGTTGTTGTGGAAAACAGTTTGGTGGTTCCTCAGTGAGTTAAACATAGAATTAGCATATTACCCAGCAAGGAAATCCATTTGGTATACACCCCCTCCCAAAACTGAAAATAGGTATTCCAAAAAACCTGACATAATTTCATAGCAGCATTATTCACAATAGCCAGAAGGTGGAAACAACCCAAACTTCCATCACCTGATGAATGGATAAACAAAATGTGATATATACATACCCTGGGATATTATTCAGCCATAAAAAGGAACGAAGTACTGATCGTGCTGTAACATGGCCGAGCCTTGAAAATATTGTGCTCAGTGAAAATAGCTAGAATATAAAAGGCCACATAGCATATGATTCCATTTACATGAAATATGCAGAAGAGAGAAATCCATAGAGACAAAACCCAGGTTGGCAGTTACCAGGAACTGAGCAGAGGGAGGAAATGGGGAATGCTCAACGGGTCTGGGGTGTCCCTTTGGGATGATGAAGTATCTGGAACTAGAGAGAAGTGATGATTACCCAACATTGGGAATGTACTAAAATACCACTGAATTGTACACTTTAAAGTGGTTAATTCTATGTTATGTGAATTTTACCTCGATAAAAAAATGTGGGAAAAAAATCCAACAGGGAGGGTGCACCTAGTTATATATATACACCCCATCATCCACAGCCCTTGACCGGGTCTGGGCAGTCTGCGTTTTAGGCTGACATCCTTTGGTCATTGAAAGCCTGACTTCAGCTTTGCGCACCCACAGCCCTGAACCCTAGAGGAGAACAGGGCTGAAACAAGCCTTCTCTTTGACCCTCAGGCTTCAGAGCAGGTGATGATGTTCTCTTCTGCACGAAGCTGATAGCAGGGGCAAGCTGTGCTTTTTATCCACAAACTTCAGCCTGTTTCAAGAGCTCCTACCAGTTCAAGACTGCTCTCAAAGCCCAAGAAGCTTTGACATTGTTCCATGGCTCTCTTCTCTCGGCTATCCCCCATGGGCTTAGAGCCAGTGATTTCTGCATCCAGAGCAGTGTTGCTGAACAGTCCCACACCTGTATCATTTCCACTGATATTTGCCCAAAGAAGTTTGGACGATGTTACCTTAACATTCCCTTTCATTGTCACACTCCGAGTCCTTGACTATTAACATTTATGCAATAGTACTTGAGTGCTAAACACTTTTTTAAACTTTGCAATAACCTGACAACTATTTGGGGAGATTATCACCACCCTTACTCATCTCTTTCACTGTGCCCCAGAAGCAAAGGATCAGAGAAACATGTCTGGCGTGTCATAGGCTCTATATAAATGAAACATCTTCCAGAGAGCAGTCATTTTCTGTCTGGAAATTTCTAAGACTGCACACACTAATCTTATGCAAATTACTTATCAAAAGCATGTGCTAAATTCATTCACTGGGACTCGTTTCTTGCATGCAGTGGTATTTCCAACACCCTCAGAATTCTCAGAGACCACCACTCAAGGGGGGCACTGTTATCATAGGTATTCTCTTCTCTCACTTAATGCAGTAGCACAAATACCATATGCTATTTTACAGATTCATTTAAAAAACATTTCCTAAGGACCTTCAGAGTACCATATCCAGCATTAGAGATAAAAAGAAGAAGAAACAAAGATATAAGGTCAAAGAACTCAAATAGTTCAACTGCTATTCAAAAAGGTCTAAGAACTCAAATAGTTCAACTTCTATTAGAAAAGGTCTATTCCTAGACCTGGAAGAAAAATAACGAAAAACCCTCAACCGGTCAGTAGGCTGGTACCTCAAGACTCAGTTTCCAACTCAGACTCCTTCCATCTGAACCTTTTCTGATTGTCCCTGTCCAACTCTAATCATCCCTTAGGTATTGCCTCATTTGTCTATGTGACTTCATTACCTTGTGAGTGTGTGTGTGTGTGTGTGCGTGTGTGTACTCACAGAGGTATCTTCACATCTTTCTATACATTTCATATAGAGATATAAGAATACACATACCGGGGCGCCTGGGTGGTTCAGTCATTAAGTGTCTGCCTTTGGCTCAGGTCATGATCCCAGGGTCCTGGGATCGAGCCCCACATCGGGCCCCCTGCTCGGCGGGAAGCCTGCTTCTCTCTCTGCCCCTGCTTGTGTTCCCTCTCTCACTGTGTCTCTCTCTGTCAAATAAATAAAATCTTTAAAAAAAATATATATATATATACACATACCTTCTTATCTTTCTTTCCAACTCTATTACAAGCTTTTAAGGGAGTAGTGGCTACGCCCTGTATCACCTTTTTTATATAGCCCACCCACCTTTGTTCCCATGCTCACCCTCAGCATCAGGTATGAGCGTATACCTAGTAGGGTCTCAAGAAGGGCTGGTGAACTAGCTGGAAAGGGATTTTTCCTGGTGACGTGGCACTGTAGTTCCCTCGCCCTTGAAAAGTAGACACTATTCAACAACTTCATACTCAACATTCACAAAGCCCTTCACAACTTTTCAAAACTTTCTACCTACAGTATCTCGTTCCATTCTCACAACAATGTAGGTAGAGTGATTTCCCCATTTTATGATGAATGAGACTAAGAATCAGAGAAGAAATGAACTTGACTAGTTAGCAAGTTGTGTTACAAGTTTTCTTTTTGGCCCCAGATCCAATTTCTGACCTTTCCACTCTGCCCTTTTCCCCAGGAGGCAACCTCTATGGCGGGCACCAACAGCTCCTTTGCTCTCTGCCTTCCAGTTGGATTTGGCCAGTAGAAGGATTAAGGAGGGAGGGAGAAAGGAGAGTGAGGTCGGGTATTTACTCCTCTAGCTCCCTTCCCGTTGGTTAACTTTAATTCGACTGTGATCCTTAAATAATTCAACAACTCCTCTCAGGTGACCTCCACATACTTCTACTCTCCTACCCCCTGCTTCTTCAGCCTAGTAATGGCTCCCCGTTCTGGCTTTCCTGGGGCTCTGCACCATCCCTTGTTGTTTCCCTGAACCCACCCACTCCTTTGTAAATAGTCTTTCTATTAAGCATTCTTCAGTTGCCCAGTGTAGATGTGCCACCTGCCTTGCTAAGATCCAGAGTCACATATATTAGTCCTATTCACACCTTCTAACTCTTGCTCAATCCTTTGGAGTCCCAATCTAAACCCTTGCTCATTGCGTTACCAAATTGGAGGAAAGAGCATTGTCACATCACATTGGGCAGCCCCTGCCTGTTACACTTCAAGACCTTCCAGGAAGGCAAATGCTCCCAAATCAAGCCTGCTCGCTCTGCTGGTGAGATCTGGAGCACCAAAGTCTGTACCTGCAGACAGCTGTAGCTTGCTCTCAGTAAACAAGTCAGACCCAGCTGCTGGGACGTTAGTGGAGACAAGACAATGACTCATCAGAGAAGCTGCAGTCCACTTGACCCCCTGTGACTCAGACACATATTGTTGTCAACAGGACGCTGAGCTGAATCAAAGCTGAATAAACCAATGCTCTGTCTCAGCCAGGTTCCTGGCAATCAACGAGTTAAAAGGCACTAGACTATTAGTCTGTTTGGTCCTATCCTCCAATATTCTCTCCTACAGTCCTCCAATGTCTCTCTGTCATCCCACCTCTTTCCACCTCACCCACAAAAAAAAAAAAAAAAAAAGCATATTGCTGAAAATGAAGGAGATAGAGGTGCTCAAGGGCTGCACTTCTGAGATAACAAGTACACGGCCATCAGCCAACACAGTACTTTGTTTTAATCATTTTGTGCTGCACAGTATTTATGACTCCAAAGCCTCATTTCTCCTGTCTTCCAATTCTGGCTTTAGCAAAGAACTCAATTTGAGAGGCAAGTACCGTCAGCTTACCGGCTTCTAATCCAATCTCTTCCCCAGTCTCTCTCTTAGTTGAGATTCCTCCAGGTTTTTTAAGTTTAAGAGTTGTACCATTGACCTGGCCTTGCAAAAATTTTGGTATAATAGCTGGATATCATATTGAGCAATAGCGTGTTCAATGAAACGGCACTGAGTAACTACTAGGTGTCAAGCATTGTGCCAAGGCTTTTGCTTTGGTTATCCCATTCAACTGTCTTAGTAATCATCTGAGATTTTGTGTGCGTGTACACATGTGTGTGTTTTACAAGTGAAAACAGGCTCACATTTAAATGATTTAGCCAAGGTCACACAGTTACTGGTGAAAAAGGAAATTCATCTAACATCTGCCTGTTCCTCGGTTCCATACTCTTAACCATGTTCCTGCTTCTGTGTATATTAAATCATTTAGTTTTCAAAATTCAGGGTTCTTCACCTCCAGACAAAAACTCTCAAGAGAAGGCAAGATATGCCCTGTTATTATTTTTTTCAATTAAGTTTAGCACTCGCTTATTAAACACCTACTCTGCACCAGCCACTTTGCAAGGTACCAGGGCACAAAGGTAGATAATACAGACTCTGCTTTTCAAAAGCTCACAATCTAATTAGAAGAACTTCTGAATTTCTTTTAAGGCCCTTGATTTCCCTTTGGCCTTAGTATTATATAAGAGTGAATTTTTGCCTTTGTTTATGTTAATCTCATAGCTAAGTGATTTCTGCTTCTTACTCAACAACTGCAACTAAGAGACCAGGATAGGTGATAACCTGTGTGTATATTTATTCAAGGAAGAAAGAAATAAAGGAAAGAGAGGAGGAGGAAGAAGAAAAGGAGAAAGAGAGAAGAAGAAAAAGGAGAAAGAGAGGGAACAGAGGAGAAAGGAGGAAAGGAAGACAGGAAGGAAAAAGAGAGAGAAGAGAGGAAGGAAGGAAGGAAGGAAGGAAGGAAGGAAGGAAGGAAGGAAGGAAGGAAGGAAGGAAGGAAGGAAGGAAGGAA
>NC_058408.1:54490678-54505733 GCF_002201575.2 Neomonachus schauinslandi
GAAGGAAGGAAGGAAGGAAGGAAGGAAGGAAGGAAGGAAGGAAGGAAAAAAGAATCAGTACATTGGTCTGACTAATGCCTAAGGGAACAAAGGGACAAATGTTTGAAATAGGAGCTATCTCCAAAAGTCCACGGCATAAGATCACTACACATACATTGCAAAATCATTCAATAAGCATTTCTTGAACACTTACGATAAGCTGTGAGTAGTGTCTGGTGCTGGTAATACAGTCACATAAGACTCTCCTCACTCTCAGGATTCATGGTGTCATGGGCAGAAAGACAGCAAATTAAATTTACAGCCCATGAGACACCTGGGTGGCTCAGTCTGTTAAGCATCTGACTCTTGATTTTGGCTCAGGTCTTGATCTCAGGGTCATGAGTTCAAGCCCCACATTAGCTCCATGCTGGGCACGGAGCCAACTTAAATAATATAATAATAATAATAATAATTACAGCCCACTGGAAGAAAAGTCATAGTTACAGCTATCAGAATATCCCATGAAAAAACAGGAGAGGAAAATCTAATAAATAAGGGGGGTAGCAAAGAAAAAGACATAACAGGAAGGAAGTGATGCTTGAGCTAAGACCTGATGTGAAGTGGGAGTTGGCACAGAAGGGAAGGGCAGGTTTGGAAGACAATTCCAGAAAAGAGGTAAGTTATACAAAGGCAGGGAGGTAAAAGAGCCACAGGACTTTTGGTGGAACCCATTGAACATATGTGTGAAATTCACATCATTAAAGTCACCCCAGGACTTAATTTTTTTAATTTAGTATTTTAAAAAGGTAATACAGTCATGGTTCAAAATTAAAACAATATAAAATGGCACCTATTAAAAAATCTTGTTCCCATTCCTATGTCTATCCTTCCCAGTTCTCATACTCCCATCTCCAGCCCTTAGGTACCTACAGATCTTCCTTGACTTCTAATGGGGTTACATCCCAATAAACCCATTTTAAATCAAAAATATTGTAAACTGAAAATGCATTTAATACACCTAACCTACTGAACATCATAGCTTAGCCTAGCCTACCTAAATGTGCTGAGAACACTTATATTAGCCTACAGTTGGGCAACATCATCTAATACAAAGCCTTTTATAATAGAGTGTTGAATATCTCATGTAATTTATTGAATACTATACTGAAAGTGAAAAATAAAATGGTTGCATGGGTACAGAAAGGCTGTAAGTGTATTGGTTGTTTAACCTCGTGATTGTGTGGCTGACTGGGAGCTGTGGCTCACAACTCAAAATTCAAAAATATGCAAAGTACATAGTCAAAATTCAAAGTACAGTTTCTACTGAATGCATAAAGTCAAAAAATCATAAGTCGAGCCATCATAAATATGTACTCATATAATCTGTTGTATGTCTTTCCACTGCTTCTTTATGAAATACAGGCAATACAACTAAACATACACAAATAAATAAGGACTGTCTAAAGATGCATGTACTTTTTACTAAAGCATTGTATTACTCAGGAAAGGTAAAATATTATACATTTTAACATCTGAAGGGATGAGTTTCTTGGATTATTATTATTAGCTTTCATGGACGGAGTGCCTCCTACATACCATCACATCTAATGGTCACAACAGTTTCATTTATAGATGAAGAGAAGTGAGATTTGGAAAGGTCACATAACTTGTCAAGTTCAGATTATCAGTGAGTGTCAGAACCAGAAGAATGTCCCCTCCTCCAGCATCCTATTTTGGAAAAATGGCCCTACCGCTCATCTAATTACTTGAGATAGAAATGGAGTCTCCCTTGCTGCTCATATCCAGTTAATCACCAAGTCTTATTGGTGTGAACCCCTCATTATCTTTCAAATCCATCCCCTCCTCTCCATGCCCACCGCCAGTTCCCTTATGGTCTTCATCATCTCTTATCTGTCAATGACAGTGGCTTTCTAACTGACCTTCTACTCTCTAGGCTGATGTCCCCTCCAATCTGTCCTCCATTTCACCACTAGAGCAATCTTTCTAAAACACAAAAGTGTGCTAAAAAGTATGAAACCTAACTCTTGTGCATGGCATGGTTGGGTCCCAGCCACCTTCTCCCTACAGTCCCCTCACATATGTGGTAATACATAAAAATCAAACCACTCCAAGTTTCTAGAACTTTCCAGCTCTCTCTGGCTCTGGGCCTTGCCCAGCTGAGTCCTCTGCCCAGAACACTCATTTCTTTCTTGGAAAACTCCACATCCTTCAGCTCATGTGATTCCTTTTCTGGAAGACTTTCTTGCCTTCCCCAAGCAAACTTGGACATTTTTATCCTGTATTCCCAATGTTTTTTGTTCATACCTACACAGAAGCAGTCACTTCATAGTAACAAATGGTTTATTTTGGTTTTCCACACTAATCTTCACATTCTTTAAAGTAAGAACGGCTTACCTTCCAACTTTAGATCCATAGTGTCTACCATAATGTCTATCATAAGACTTCAATATGTATTTTTGAGCACTTATTGTATGAATGATTCCAAAGCCCAAGCTTTTCTCATTCATTATTCCAGACTGTCTCCCTAGGTAGCCCATCATTACCACAGGGAATTACTTGAATTATAGGAGCATGATACACTCTCAGCAGAGGGCAGTAGAGGCAGTGAAGGAGGGTCCTGTGTAACCCTGAGTTATTATGAGGGCATAATAAGCCTTCAGGAGGAGGAGAACCTAGTGACCCTGAAACAAGGGAAACAAGATCAAAAAAGATAAATTTTACATAATTCCTAATCTTGCCTTTGGCAGTTCCAGAGTCAGGAAAATGTATTCGAAATTCAGGCTTAATAAACTTGAATACTAATCATGAGTTGACTAGACTTATACTACTATATGCAGTTTACAAAGGAACTAAACATTAAGAGCCCTGAATTCTAGAAAAGATTAGCACCACAAGTTTTGGTTATATAGGGAGAAATTCCTCTATTCTAAACTTAGTTTCCAAATTTAGGTAAAATTTTAAATTTTAGGTGAGTGTAAGAATCACCTAGGCAGTTTTTTAAAAGGTAATTTTCAGGGCCCCATCGTGGAGTTCCTGATTCAGTGGGGCCCAGAAATTTCCTTCTCTAACAAGCAACCCAAGTGATGATGATGTAGATAATACTTGCTGTAGTCTCCAAACCTTTTTTATTATGTACCCCCAAGCACTTAATTTTTTTTAAAGATTTTATTTATTTGAGAGAAAGAAAGTGTGTGCATGAGCAGGGGGAGGGGCAGAAGGAGAGAGAGAACCGCAAGCATAGTCCATGCTGAGCCCTGATGCGGGGCTCGATCTCACAACCCTGAGATGATGACCTGAGCCAAAACCAAGAGTTGGATGCTTAACTGACTGTGCCACCTAGGCACCCCACATTTAATTTTCTTATTTATAAATTATATCCTGTATTTCTGTATAAAATGTACTCAAAGTAGAAATGTTAAAAAGATGAAAATAAATCTAAATAGAATTTCTAATACTATCTTTTCACACACCAATGAGTCATCTGTGCATCCCTACTATGGAGTCTGCCCATCAATAACATGAGCATATTTTCTAATTGTCTCAAGGTCCTCATTTGGAAAGATATCCAACTACAAAAATCAAAGAAACATCTATTAATGTCCTTCTGTGTACCAGGCACTGTGCTGGACCCCTTCATCCATATTATCTCTAATCCTCCCCCAAAATCCTGTAAGATTCATGCATTATTCATGTCAATTATAGATGAGATTGGCATTCCAAGAGATTCATGTAACTTTCCTAATATACCATAGATAATAAATGATGAAAAAGAAATCTGAATCCAAGTCATGTTTTTCACTATATCCTTTATATCAATTAAGAGTGTAACTGGCTGCAAGTAACAGAAATTCAATTACAGTGATTTAATTAAGTAGTGATCTATTTTTTCCTGTAAGAAAAAGTCCCCATGTATGGAATCAGGGCTGGTAAAGAGGATCTAGGATGGGGCCAGAGATATAGGTTCCTTCTCTTTTTCTGTCCCACTATCTTTAGCAAATGTTTTTTCACCAAATGGCTATCCCACCTCCAGACAGAAAATAAAAATTGGAGAGGGGACAAAAGGCAAAATGTAAAAGCTGAAAAGACACTTACCAGATGACAGCTTGAACAAGCTTTCCCAGAAGCCCCACTTGGTGATTTGCCCCTGCATCTCACTGGTCAGATCTGTGTCACAAGGCCACCCTTGTGCAAGTTGCAAGCTGAGTATTTTAAGCTGAACATAATTGGGACAAAGTTGGATTTCTCTTGGTAAAGAAAGAGAGGATGGATTTGGGGGAGGAAGCCAGGAACATCTGCCACATTGCTTCTTTTGCCTTAACCCCACAACTACCACAACATTATAGGTGCTGCATTAAATAATGTAGTCTTAGCATCCCAGGAAGAGAATATTTTCAAGTCGTAGAGTCTATGTCAATACCCAATGCAATAATCCAGTCATGAACAAGTTGTTATTCAGAACCTGCTTGAAACTTCTAGAGACAGGAAAACTCATGACTTTACTTTGTAATCAATTCTAATCAAGGGAGGTTTTTGGGTTTTTTTTTATTTGAGAGGGTGAGTGAGATAGAGTGAGAGAGAGAGAGAAGGAGCAGGGGGAGGGGCAGAGGGTGAGGGAGAAACAGACTCCCCACTGAGCAGGGAGCCTGATGCGGGACTCAATCCCAGGACCCCAGGATCATGACCTGAGCCGAAGGCAGACGCTTAACTGACTGACCCACCCAGGCGCCCTCAAGGGAGATTTTAATTGTCAGAACTTCTATTCTAGTCATAATCATAATGTATCACATTTATATTTTTACAGTAGCTCCTTAGGACCTCTGTACCCGGCCGGTACAGTTGATTACCGTAAAGAGGTGACTCAAGAAAAAATTTGAGTAACATATTGAAAAATCTCTTCTTCATATTGAAATTAATGATCCTTCTATCCATTTAAAAAAAAACAAAAAACAAAAAACTTCACTTGCGGGCCCATGATATTCAACTACACTGTCATGTTCAGTTAATAAGCGATATGAAGAGTGAAATATTAGGGTCACATCCCAGGAGATGGTCAGGATGTCTAAGAAGCCCTGCAGAGCTCTGGAAATAAGCACTGATCCAGGAAGAAGTGAGTGTGCTTCAGGGAACAGCTTGTGATCTTGATCCACACGGCAGGGACATGCCCTGCAGGGCAGTCCCCGACACAAAATTCACCACCCTCCCCCTTCCCTCTGCTAATCTGAGTTTCCATCACTGCCTTTGGTAAATTTTTGCTGCCACAATGACCAGGGAATCAAAGAAAATGAGGTGTGTGGGTGTGTGAGTGTGAGTGTGTGTGTGGGTGTGTGTGTTTCTGTCCCCAGGGCAATACTTTCTCTCCTCCAGGGCAACCTCTCAACCTGGACCACGATCACTGCATATCTTGGTGTGTTCACATACACAAGTAGTCTTTACTCCAAAGTGAAATATTTAGAGGGAAACAAGCTAAGTGGAGATGTAATTTCACAAGTTTCAAGAAAGTAGGACACAAGGGTTGACAGGAAGGATTTGCAGTCGGGCAGAACGAGGGCGGGTCTTGTGATGACTTCACTTCCCTAAGCGCATGTTTCTTCACCAGCAAAGCAGGGACAGCAGCACCACCTACCTCAGAGCCGGTTGTGAACATTAAATGAGATACAGCCTACCAAGTACTTACCACCACGCCTGGGATATCGTATATCTGGTAAGTATCAGTAATCACTGTCACCATCACCCCACTGGGCCCCTTGGGTTGGCACCAGGTCTACTCCTTCCACAGGCTTTTTCTCTAGCTCTGACCCTCAAGATCATACCTGTTTCTTGTTCTACCTCACATCCCCCAAGCCCATGCTTCACTGGCTCAGTATTCTAGGCCTCTGAAAAAGGAAGTTTTTTGGTTTTTTGTTTTTTTTTTTTTTTTGACTGGGACCCTTCTCTGCATGTACTTGGCTCATACACTTGCCAGTATCCTCAGGTGCCCTTCCCAGAAATCGTCTCACTCACTGTTTTTCCCTGACTCTGGATGAGCACAATCTGGGCACCTCCAAGTTGGCTCTCTTTTTGTTTCCTCTGTTTTACTCTTAACTTTTTCAAATAGTAAAAACAAGGATCCAAATCCTTCTTAATAAAAAGGATCTTTTAAAAAGCCTTTTATTGGGGTGCCTGGGTGGCTCAGTCGGTTAAGTGTCTGCCTTCTGCTCGGGTCATGATCCCCGGGTCCTGTGATCAATCCCCATGTCGGGCTCCCTGCTCAGTGGGGAGTCTGCTTCTCCATCTGCCTGCCACTCACCCTCCCCCACCGCTTGTGCTCTCTCTCAAATAAATAAGTAAAATCTTTAAAAAGTTAAAAAAAAAAAACCTTTTATAGCATGTTACCATTTACTAAACCCTTCCCCATAATAAATCTTATTTTATCTTTACAACACACTGCAAAGGACTATTATCCCCATTTTAAAGATTAAGAAACAGATTCAGAGAGCTGATGAAACTTGGTCAAAGAGCCAAAGGCAGTCAGAATGGATGTGAGATTGAAATTCTGATGCCATGAAACTCATGGTTTAGTCTCTGTGCCACCTTGACTCAGTTTTTAGGTCACTCTGGGTGAGGTAAGCCAGTGAGGAGGTACATTACCAAAATCTCCAATCTTGCTATAAACAGGTGGGCTGGGACCTATAAATTCTGCCTTCCATCTGCTCACTATCTCTATAACAATATGACCTAGACATGTTAGTACAGGCCGGTGGCACTGGAAAAGCCTGGCTTCTATTTCCTACCATGATTACAAGAATTACTCCCCACAGAACCTAAGCCATCACACTGCATAAAGTATGTATTGCATACCTAGAATGTATTCAACAATGTACGGAGAACTCAGATCTACTCCAACAACTCCCCAAAGCTTCCGATCTAGTCAGGGACTGAGACTAAGAACATAGAACAATATATAACTAATTGTTAAATAGGACAGTAGAGGTTTTAAGTGCTGTAACTCAGAGAAGAGATGGATTTATGAAGCCTAAAATAATAAGGGAAGGATTTATGGAGGTGAAGCTTCAGCTGGAATGAGACGCTGCATCATGAAAAAAATGAGAACTGTATGGCTAGTAGTAGATAATTCAGTATTTAATGCACCAGCCATTTAGATACATAATCTCTCTGAATATTTAAAACAACAACCCTGGAAGGCAGATACTTTTATCCTCACTTTATAGGTAAAGAAACTGAGAGTCAGAGAAGTTAAGTAGTTTGCCAAAGTCACAAAGCTTTTAAGTGATGGATCCAGGATTTAAAATGAGGTTTATCTAATGCCAAAGTTAGCGCTTTCTCTTCTACCTATGCAGTTTACTACTGGCCGGTAAATACAAGAGCTAAAACCATTGGCTCATAAGGAAATCCTGTTGAGAGAAAGGGCCATGGTGAAAAGACCATTGGAACTAGAATCAGCAGAGCAAATTTTACTTAAACTTCAGTTTCTGACTTGTCTGGCAAATGCCTCAACTCTTTCCAGTTTCCACATCTGAGGGAAATGGAGAAAATGCTAGCATCTATCTCCAATAACTACTATAAGTATGAAATGAATAAACATGTGGATATGACTAACACATATCAAACACCCACTTTTAAGTGTGAAATTTAATAAGCAATTAAAATGCAAATGAAAGCACCTGTATAATATATTTCCCTGGATTTACCTGAACTCAATTCCAAACACTAGCATCTCCAAGTCTTGCAGGGGGGTTGGGGGGAGGATTAGAAAGGGCAGAGAACCTTCTGGCATTCTTAAAACTATCAGAGGTCCGTAAGCCTTCAGGGCTGTCAGTCTCTCTCCAAAGCTGAACCACCTAGGCCACAAAGTGTTACCTCTCAGTGTTCTCTCCTCAGACCTAGGAGTCAAGGAGTGAGACTTCCCCCAAACAGAAAGCCAAAGACCACCTCTGTAAGAGCACCCAGCTGGGCACAGAGCACATGTTCCATAAACAGGAGTTAAATTTCACTGAATTCCCAAGGACCCTAAAAGCCAACCTCTAAGACTAACCTCTCTGTGGAATCAAGCAATGAATGGGGATGTCTCCATGCCTGAAGACATAGACACGTACGTGTGGGACTAGGGCAGAAATTCTATTCTGGCCCCTCCTTTTGGCTCCATGGCCCACTGGGCTGCACAAACCTCCTAGGAGGAAAGCGCTCCAGCATCCTGGTAATGGCAGAGTATGCCAGAGGAGAGGTATATTAGGAAGAAATGTGTCCTTTTACGAGATTCATGGCTTTCTTGCTAACAGGTGACATTTACAGTCCAAAACTAGTACAATCAGAATTTTGGTTTTTGACCTGAGGGAAAAAAAGAATTATCACCTTCTATTTATATAATTATAGTTGGTGCCTTTTTCCCCACAACAGTTTGAAGTATTTGGTAGTTATTCTTTCATGAATGCTTAAAAATTTAGAAATACTGTTACGGAGTGGGGGGGGGGAAAGAGTTTCAAGAGACCTAGAGATCAGGGTGCCTGGGTGGCTCAGTCAGTTAAGCATCTGTCTTCGGCTCAGATCAGGATCTCAGGGTCCCAGGATCGAGCCCCACATCCGGCTCCCTACTCAGCAGGGAGCCAGCTTGTCCCTCTCTCTGCTGCTCCCCCTGCTCATGCTCTCTCTCTCTCTCTCAAATAAATAAATACAATCTTTAAGAAAAGAAAAAAAAAGAGACCTAGAGGTCTTGCTGGAGCCAGCAGAGCCAGACACTGTATCACTGATGCTAGTGTGATTTCACTGGTGTCCAGGGACCGCAGAGGCCTGCGACCCTCCTGCTGTGGCTGTTGGGGAAGAAGCAAGGAAGGGACATCCTTCTCTTCAGCCAACCATGTATGCACTCATTTATTTATTCACTCACTAATCATTTATCAAGGAACTTTTTGTGTGCCAGGGACTGCACTAAGCACTTGGAGGAGAAGGGAGTTTTAAAGAAAAATAACTTTAAAGGATGGGGTTATTACTTTAAAGGGGACAGGAAATCAGTCTGGGAAATGTGGCTAATAGGAAGAGAAGTCGGTCATGGCCTAGACAGCAGTCCTGGAACAGGGCAGTTGAAAAGTTCTCTTAAGCTCCCTGGCGTAGTAAATTTGCATGACTTGATGAAGCTTATACATATCACTGAAGTCAGAGACTGGCCTAAAACCCAGCCCTGAATGCCTTTCAGACAACTCCATGAGCCCGGCACAGAGAAAAGAACTCAGGCTTTGGAAGGAAACATACTTAGATTGAAACCCTGGGTTTACTTTTAATTAGCTTAGAATTAAACCTCTCTGAAGCAAAATTTTCTCATGTGGAAAAATAGAGGTAAAAAAAAATACTGAAAAACGAGGCTATTAGGATCAAATGACATGCTATATTTCCATTTCCAACAAAATGGAGTAATAGGGATCAGATTTTCCCTCCCACTTGAAACAACTGAAATACAAGACAAAATACATGAAGCAATAATTTTCAGGACACTGGACATCAGGCAATAAAAGGACAATGAACCCTTGAGAGATGGGAAACAAATGAAGTAGGCGTACGATTGAGCCGGGTTAGTGTCTTGAGAGAGTTCCTGGCCCATGAAACTGACATGTAGCCTGGTAGACTCTGTGAGTTAAAGATACACAGATGAGGGGCGCCTGGGTGGCTCAGTCGTTGGGCATCTGCCTTCGGCTCAGGTCATGATCCCAGGGTTCTGGGATCGAACCCCACATCGGGCTCTCTGCTCAGCGGGAAGCCTGCTTCTTCCTCTCCCACTCCCCCTGCTTGTGTTCCCTCTCTCGCTGTGTCTCTCTCTGTCAAATAAATAAAATCTTTAAAAAAAAAAAAAAAGATACACAGATGAGAGTCCAGACAGATCAAGTGGCTAGAGTTTGCAAGGCAGAGGGTCCCCTCAAGTATTCAGTAGAGGACTATAAAGATTAGTAAAATAATCCCAAGAGCTGACACAGGATCGGGAAGAGTTAATTTATCTGAGTGGAAAACAATAATCCGTGGGATGTTAGGTAGACCACTCAGGAGGATTTTGCCTCAAAAGCGGCACACAAAATCAACCTCACACTAAACACTCCCCTGTGTTTCTGACTAACAAAGCTCCAAAGCAAGACTCAAAAGGATCACATTGTTTCCAAGTGACTTAGTTATGTCCTGGAATAAAGCTCAAAAATATTTATAGGTATACAAATGTATCCAGCACTCTAAAATTTTAAATTTACAACGTGCAGCACCCAATCAATATTAACAAGCAGGCAAAGAAGCAGAAAAAAACAACCCACAACAAGGAGAAAAAAATCAAAACCAACCACAAAAAATACAGATGGACAATTAACAGACAAGGACATTAAAAAGTCATTATAACTGTATTTCACACATTAAGAAGCTAGAGTGAGATTAAATATATTTGAGATTTATATGATATTAAAAGACCCAAAACAAACTCCTAGAAATGAAAATTAAAACTCCTGAGATGAGGGGCACCTCACTGGTTTAATCGGTAGAGCATGGGACTTCTGATCTCAGAATCATGAGTTCAAGCCCCATATGGGACATAGAGCCTACTTTAAAAAAGTAATTAGTTAAAAATAAATTAATACAATAAATCAATAAAACTCCTGAGATGAAAAATACAGTGGATGGGATTAATGTCAGATTAAACATTATTAAAGAAGAAAACATCTGTAAATTTGAAGATACAACAAAAGAAATTATCAAAAAATAAAACAGAGGAAAAGAGGATGAGAAAAAAAAAATGAATAGAGCATCAGTGAACTGTGGAACAATCTCAAGAATTCCAAGTTATATTATCACTGGAGTCACCAAAGCAGAGGACAAAAATTCCTTTAAAGACAGAAACTACCAAAGTTCACTCAGGAGGAAAATTTACATCTACCAGAGAAATGAAATTGGTAGTTATAAAACCGTAACACAGGGGGCACCTGGGTGGTTCAGTAGGTTAAGCGTCAGCCTTCAACTTGGGTCATGATCTTGGGGGTCCTGGGATGGAGCCCCACATCGGGCTCCCTGCTCAGTGGGGACTCTGATTCTCCCTCTCCCTCTGATTCCTTCTCCCCCCTGCTCATGCTCATGCTCCGTCTCTCTCTCTCAAATAAAGAAATAAAAATTTTTTTAAAAAATGTAACACAGAAGAAGGGCACCTGGGTGATGCAGTAGGTTAAGCATCAGACTCTTGGTTTCAGCTTACGTCATGATCTCAGGGTGGTGACATCGAGCTCCCGAGTGGGCTCTGCGCTTAGCGGGGATTCTGCTTCCCTCTCTCTCTCTCTCCCCCTCTACCCCTCCCCCACCACGCTCTCTCTCTAATAAATAAATCTTAAAAAAAAAAAAAAACCTGTAACACAGACGAAACTCTCGAGACTCAGATGAATTCACCAGTGAGTTGTACAAAGATTTAAGGAAAGAATATTTCCAATCTGTAAAAATATTTCCAGATAATTGAAGGGGCAAGAATATTCCCAACTCATTCTACAAAGCAACCATTACACTGATACCAAAACCAGCAAAGATATTTCAGGAAGGAAAATTACTGATTCATGTTCCTCACAAACATCAATGCAAAAATTCTTTTTTTAAAAATAAAGATTTTATTTATTTGAGAGAGAGAGCAAGAAAGAGAGAGAGAGAGAACACAGAGGAAGAGGGAGAAGCAGACCCCCACTGAACAGAGAGCTGGATAGCTGGATGCAGGGCTGGATCCCAGGACCCTGAGATCATGACCTGAGCTGTAGGCAGACGCTTAACTGACTGAGCCACCCAGGCACCCAGTCAATGCAAAAATTCTTAATAAAATTTCAGCAAATCTAATCAAACAATATTTTAAAAGGCTAACACATGCTTCTGTGAGTTTTTCCCCAGAAATACATGATTGCCTTTTTAAAAATCAACTCATGTATTCACCATGTTAACAGAAAAAGAAAAAAAAAGGAAAAATCTCAATACAGAAAACATATTTGACAAAATATTTCTGATTTTATATATATATATACACATACACACACTCACATAGACACACACACACACACACACACACACATATATATATACCTCTCAGTAAACTTGGAATAGAAGGCAAATTCCTCAACCTGATAAAGAGTGGCTATGAAAAATTTACAGTTAATATCATTAATAGTGGTGAAAGACTGAATGCCTTCCCCTAGACAGGAACAAGTAAGGATGTGTGCTCTCACCATTTTTGTTCAACATCGTACTAGAGGTTCTAGCCAGTCTAATAAGGCAAGAAAACTACATGAAAGGTATAAAATTGAAAAGGAAAAGGAAAACTCTTAATTCACAGGTGACATGATTGCTTATGAAGAAAATCCTGTGGACTCTGAAAAGAAAAATGCTCCTGGAATAAATTAGTTTAGTAAACTTTCAGTGTATAAGATTAATGCACAAAAATCAATGTATGTCCCTATACTAGCAAGAATCATAAACTGAAATTTTAAAATACTATTTACAATAGCATTAAAAATATGAAGTACTTAGAAATAAATCTGACAAAAGATGCATACTACTTATACATTAAAAACTATTAAAGATCAGTGAGAGAATTAAAGAATACCTAAATAAATGAAAAGATATACTATGTTCATGGATCAGAAGATTCAATATTCTGGGGAGCCTGGGTGACTCAGTTGGTTAAACATGTGACACTTGACTTCAGCTCAGGTCACAATCTCAGGGTCATAAGATTAAGTCCCACGCTGGGCTCCCCACTCATCGGGAGTCTGCTTGGGATTCTTTGCCCCCCTCCCTCTGCCCCTCCCCCTACTCATGCTCTCTCTGTCTCTTTTTTAAAAAGAAGATCTAATATTTTAATTATGTAAATTCTCCTCAAATTAATCTATAAATTTAATGCAATACCAATCAAAATTCCAATAGACCTTTGTTTTTGTGTGTCAATATTGACAATCTGATTTTAAAATTCATATGGAAGCAAAAGACCTAGAAGAAGAAAAAAAGAAAAACAACTTTGGAGGACTTAACACTATTTGAATTCAAGATTTACTATAAAGTTAGAATCATTTAGACTGAGTGGTATTGGCATAAAGATAGACAAGTAGATTAATAGAACAGAATAAAGAGTCCAGAAATAGACCCACACATATTTGAACAATTGATTTTGACAAAAGTGTAAAGGCAATTTAGCAGAAAAAAAGATAGTCTTTTCAGCAAAAGGTTCCAGAGCAATTAGATATCCATATTAAAAAACAAAACAAAACAATTTGATCCATACCTCACACCATACACAAAATTAACTCAAAATAGATCCTACTCTGAAAATTCTGAAACTTCTAGAGGAAAACAGAGAAGACAATCTATGTGACTTTGGGTTAGCCAACGATTTCTTAGATATGGGTCAAAAGCAAGGTCCATAAAAAAATAAATTGATAAATTGTACTTCATCAAAATAAAGAATGTTTGCTTTTCAAGAGACACTCTTTTTTTTTTTATTTTTTTTAAAGATTTTATTTATTTATTTGAGAGAGAGAGAATGAGAGAGAGAGAACACATGAGAGGGGATAGGGTCAGAGGACGAAGCAGACTCCCTGCCGAGCAGGGAGCCCGATGCCGGACTCGATCCAGGGACTCCAGGATCATGACCTGAGCCGAAGGCAGTCGCTTAACCAACTGAGCCACCCAGGCGCCCTCAAGAGACACTCTTAAGTGACATGCCACAGACTAAGAGAAAATTGCAAATCTTATATCTGATAAAAGACACAAGTCTAGGATATATAAAGAACTCTCACCTGAATAATAAGAAACAACTCAATTTTTTAAATAGGCAAAAGATTTGAACAGATATTTCACTAAAGAAAATATACATATGGCAAATAAACACATGGAAGGATGTTCAATATCATTAGCTATTACCACTATATACCTATTACAATGTCTAAAATTATAAAGACTGACCAGAGTAAATACTGGCAAAGACATGGGCAATTGGAGCTCTCTATAGTGCTGGTAGGAATGGAAGATGACACAACTTCGGAAGACAGTTTAGTAGCTCCTTAAGAAGTTAGACATACACTTACCATAGAACACAGTCATTCCACTCTTAGGTTATTTACCCAAGAAAAATGAAAGCATATATCCATTCAAAAACTTGAACACAGCAGCTTTCTTTTTTTACCAGCCAAAACTGTAAAAGACTTAAATATTCACCAACAGGCAGATGGATAAACAACTTGTGGGGTATCCAAACAATGGAATACTCCTCAGCAATGAAAATGAGTGAAGTATGGATAGAAACAAGAGCATGGTGAATCTCAAAGTAATTATGCTGAGTGAAAATACTCAAATAAAAAAGAGTAGATACAGTGTGAGTCCATTAATATAAAATCCTAGAAAATGTAAACTAATCGGGGTGCCTGGGTGGCTCAGTTGGTTAAGCATCTGCCTTTGGCTCAGGTCATGATCCCAGTGTCCTGGGATCGAGTCCCCACATCGGGCTCCCTGCTCAGTGGGGAGCCTGCTTCTCCTTCTGCCCCTCCCCTCCACTTGGGTGCACTCTCTCTCTCTGAAATAAATAAATAAAATCATTTAAAAAAAAGGTAAACTAATCTATAGTGACAGAAAACAGACCACTGATTGCCTAAGGACAAGTAATGGGATACAAATAAATGTGACCAAGGGATTACAAAGAAATTTTTAGGGTGATGGCTGTGTTCATTATCTTGAGCATGGTGATGGTGTATACAAATGTTAAAACTTACCAAACTGTATGATCTAAACATGTGCAGTTAGTTGTATGTCAATTATACCTTAATAAAACTGCCTTTTAAAAATTATGTAACAATACAGCTTCACACATCAATTCTACCAAATATTTAAGGAAGAATTAACACCAATCATCAAATTCTTTCAAAAATTGAAGAGGAGGGCGTCTGGGTGGCTCAGTCGTTAAGCATCTGCCTTTGGCTCAGGTCATGATCCCAGGGTCCTGGGATCGAGCCCCATATTGGGCTCCCTGCTCAGCGGGAAGCCTGCTTCTCCCTCTCCCACTCCCCCTGCTTGTGTTCCC
>NC_058408.1:54505743-54529403 GCF_002201575.2 Neomonachus schauinslandi
GCTGTGTCTCTCTCTGTCAAATAAATAAATAAAATATTTTTTCTTTAAATTGAAGAGGAGGGAATAATTCCTAACTCATTCTATAAGGCCAGCATTATTCTGATACTAAAGTCAGATAAACACATCAGGAAGAAGAAGAAGAAGGAGAAGAAAAAAAGAAGAGGAGGAGGAAGAGGAAGAGGAGGAAGAAAGAAAAAAGACAATAAAGAGATAAAATGAAAATTAAAACTAATATCCCTTAAAAATATAGATACAAAAATCCTCAACAAAACATCAGCAAATTAAAAATTATATAACATTTTTAAGTTCCTCTTACATAGCGGGTCCTAAATAAATGTTAATTTTTCCTTTTAACAACTATGTTTTACAACCATAAACTAACAGGATCTTAACTCCTGGCTAAGGGAGCTCTTTCCTCACCAGAAAAAGTATAGGGCCAAGTTTTGAAAGCTAAACTGCTTAACCATCTTCGCGTTCGGTTTTCCCAAAGCTCGCAGCTACCCGCTCTCAGCAATGCCCTCAGAGAGGCTGGCGAAGTGAGAGAGGCTGGGCTGGCTTCACTCCTCACTACCCTCATGTCCCAGAGCCATTATCTTTGGCAACCTAACCCAATTTAATGGCTTATCAAAAATGCAAGGTTCTTGACTTCTGTACCCCCACTGCCCCAGCGTAGTATTTGGCATGTGGCCGGTGCTTGATAAATGCTGAAAGAAGGAAGAAATGAACAAAAGCAGTGAAGTTTCCACTCCTGTTCCTGTCTGTCTGCAGCTCCCCAGCTAGTGTAGGTCCTAGGAGAAGCCCCATACAGAGGATTCTGTGGAGCCCAAGTATGTGTGATAAAGGCCAGCAGACACCACTTTGCCTGCGAGAGAGGAGTAGAAGGCCCACGAGGGTGAAGCTGGTACCTCCTGAGACCACTCCTGGCAGAAGCTGACAAGCCCCTGAGAGGCCAGGCCTAGCCCCCAACCAGCACTGTTTGAGAAGAGGAGGAGAGAGACAGGCATCCTCCCCATTTCTACACAGGGTCCAGTGAGGTTCTGGGGCAGAGAAGGTGATGCATTTCCATTTTGACATCTTGAGCACTTTGCAGCTTCCGGAGTGCAGAGAGACAGAACAGTGCTCTCAGGGAGAGAACAGGAAGGGTGGTGCAGGCAGCCTTCAACTGACAAACCTGCGGGAGACCCGAGCAGAAGCCTGAGAATTGTGGCTCAAAGCCAAGACTGATGGGTGTGGGGGTGGGAGGAGGGGATGCAAGTGGGAGCAAGAGGTTTAGGATATCTGAAGGATCACGGTTAATGTGGCCTCATTCGTACCTGTAGACTGGTGGAAAGGAGGAAATTTGGGATACGTCCGTTGGAAAAAGAGCTCTTCGTGACAAGCCAGCCGAAAACAATGATCTCTAAGCATTCTTATCTATAAGACAGGAATCTAAGGGCATACATTAGGAAAATATAAGTTATATTGTGATCCTGGCTCCCCACTAGCTTTAAATGCTGGCTTTTCAGAGGGTCGCCTTCACCACTCATCACTTTCAGATATGCTGAAAGTAAGATTACCTACGTCTTCTTAGCATGTTCATAAAAGTCTTCCCTCTAAAATGCCTCTAAAAAGACCCCAGGGTTCTGCAGGCACAGTCAAATAAGTTCATTTCAGTGATCTGAATGGGGTCTTCAGGCAAATCCTAACTTTAATGATGAAGGAAGAAGAGCCTTGAAATGCTTCCTGGATGTCTTAGCTCTGGGAGGGCTGAGCTCTGCTCTGAGACCCACTGCAGCTCTGGGTCTCAGTATCACCTGCGACTTCTGCACTGATGTCTTTCCACAGCTGTTTCACCTCTTAGGCACTCTGCTAGGACATCAGAACCATTCTCAGTTCCTCCATTGTGATTTGCTAGCAAAACAGAGATTATATTTTAAGATTGTCATGTTGCTAGGGTTCCAAACTCTTGTGCTCAAAGAGAAAAGATGGACAGCATGGGATGGTAGAAAGAACTGGATTGGGAGCCGGGAGCCTGGAGATACAGATTCTAGTCCTGGCTCTGCCCTTTCTTAGGAGTGAATGCCCTGGAATCGGTCTAATTAACTTGTAATTCATTGGCCAGCCTTCCCTACCATGACTGTGCTGTGCCAGGGGAAGCAGAATTGAAAAGGAATGTCATTAACCTTGGGTCAAGGGAAGACCTGGATCTTCCATGTGATATCCAGATGGGTTGAGTGGCCTCGCCCATTCCAAGAGCTCTTTGTTTTGTTTTGTTTTAAAAGATTTTATTTATTTGTCAGAGAGAGAGAAAGGGGGGGGGGCAGGCAGAGGGAGAAGAAGCAGGCCCCCTCTGAGCAAGGAGCCCAATGTAGGACTCGATCCCAGGACCCTGGGATCATGACCCGAGCCGAAGGCAGACTCAACCGACTGAGCCACTCAGGTGCCCCTCCAAGAGCTCTCTGTAGGAAATTTTTCTGTTATCCAGTTTCCAAATGGCCTGGGGCTCATCCATTCTCTCAGCAGAGATGTATATGTTGAGGTGGCCATAAGAAAAATATCCCTTTTAAGGAGAGAACTAGGTAAGCAAACATTCATTTGGTGCTACCCCTGAAACTTACCTTGAAAAATTGTACTTCCTGGCTTCTGTGAATTAATAGAATTCAGTGAGAGATCAACTGTGGTTTTCTGCAGGACATATTGGCACAAGTGCCTTAAAAATTAATAAGTTAATATAACCCACATAACATGCTTTCCATGAAAAGCACCCACCACATACTAACAAAGCTATCATTTCATTTTTCATCATCATATATTAGGTTTGCGAGAGCAGAGACTTAACTCTTGCCTTTCTTCACTGCAATATTTCTAGTGCAATAGAACAGTGCCTGGCTCATGGCACTGAATGTTTATCCATAAATGTTTCTCAAATAAAGGAATCATTTAATAAGATACTTGTGAACTGAATCTGTATGCAATGCTTTGGAGAATCACCAAATGTATGTAACCTGCCTTGATCAAAATAATGGTAGTTTTATTTTGCCTAACAACTTTCTGTGAATACCCTCACATTTCCTTACTCATTCCTTCAGGTGGTCTACTAGCATCCTCGGGAGACTGGTAGAGACCCCAGCTTTCTTTTAAAGAGGAAAGCTGGAAGTCATTATTTCAGAGTTGTGGATTAAATCTCAACCTATCCAGTGCTCTGTCTACAAGATGGTGCTCTTCAGACTCCATCGGCAGGTCAACAAGCCCTGTAGACCATCTTTGCAGCTTGCTCCCACCCACCATTAAAAGAGAGAGAATAAAGTTTTTATGAATAGATTGCCTAGATAAGTAAAATATATCACTATAATACTAAGTTAGTGTTTTTATGATTTTATTAAAGGAACTACCTGGTTTTGATATCCTTGGTTGATAGATACCTAAATAGAAAAATCTAATGAATTGAAACCTTGTCTCCACAAAATAATGCAAATCATTCCAATTTTCTTGAGAAAAGATTTTTTTAATGTAATTTAAATTTATTTAAATTCAATGAATTAACATATAGTATATTAGTTTCAGAGGTAGAGTTCAGTGATTCATCAGTTGCATATAACACCCAGTGCTCATTACATCAAGTGCCCTCCTTAATGTTTATCATCCAGTTACCCCACCCTCCACCCACCTCCCTTCCAGCAACCCTCAGTTTGTTTCCTATGGTTAAGAGTCTCTTGGGCGCCTGGGTGGCTCAGTAATTAAGCATCTGTCTTCGGCTCAGGTCATGATCCCAGGGTCCTGGGATCAAGCCCTGCATCAGTCTCCCTGCTCGGCAGGAAGCCTGCTTCTCCCTCTCCCACTCCCCCTGCTTGTGTTCCCTCTCTCACTGTGTCTCTCTCTGTCAAATAAATAAATAAAATCTTGAAAAAAAAAGTGTCTTATGGTTTGTCTCCTGCTCTGATTTCATCTTATTTTATTTTTCCCTCCATTCCCCTATGATCCTGTTTTGTTTCTTAAACTCCACATATGAGTGAAATCATATAATTGGCTTTCTCTGACTTATTTCGCTCAGCATAATACCTTCTAGTTCCGTCCACATCGTTGTAAATGGTAAGAGTTCATTCTTTTTGATGGCTGAGTAATATTCCATTGCGTACGTGTACCACTTATTTATCCATTCATCTGTCGATGGACATCTGGGCTCTCTCCACAGTTTGGCTATTGCGGACATTGCTGCTATAAACATTGGGGTGCAGATGCCCCTTCGGATCACTACATTTGTATCTTTGGGGTACATACCTAGTAGTGCAATTGCTGGGTCAAAAGGTAATTCTATTTTTAACTTGAGAAAAGACTTTTTAAAAACAATATACTTCAAAGATTTCTGGTGGGATAACAAATCCCCACTGCCTCCTGTTCTTAGTCCTATAAGATAATGCCCTCTGGCAGCTGGTCTAAGGCCCATTTATGATCAGAATTGCTTCAGAGCTTTTAAAAATGCAGATTCCAGGGCTCAACCCCTGTCCACTCCATCACCCCATACAGATACCCAAGATTCTGCTATAGTAGGTCTGGGATATGGTTTCAAATCTGCATGTGGAAAATGGTCCTCAGGTGGTTTTGTTGAGCAACAAAATTTCAAAACCACCTCATATACTGTGCTGTCATATGCAAATCTCCCCAAACCACTGACTATAAAGTCAGGGGCTCCTTTTCCCTTATTCTAAAGGAAAGGACTGTGTCTCTTAACCTGCCAGTCCTGGTGCGAATACAGGAGCTCCAAACTCACACACCTGCAGGCCGAGGCATGTAACATAACTGCATGAAGGAGGCAGAAAGGGAACACTGGGGACTGTAGCAAACATGACTAATCAAAAAGAGATAGACACTTACCAGTTCTAACCAAGTGTGAACATGAGCCCAGCATTGCCAGAGCTTCCAAGTTCTCAAAAGCAGCTAGAAACCCAGATTTTACAAATAATGTCCTACGAAGGCTGAAGACCTCTGTAGGTAGCATGTGGCCCAGAGGCCATACAATCTCAGGCTCTGTACAACAGCGCAGACAAAACCCTTTTAGGCAGTGTATTCATCTCCTGAGGCTGCTGAAATAAACTATCACAAATCAGATGGCTTAAAACAACAGAAATTTACTCTCCTACAATTGTGGTCAGAAATGCTCAGTCAAGGTGTTGTCATGACTGGTTGCTTCTGGCTCTGAGGGAGAATCATTCCAAGCCGCTTTCCTTGCTTCTGGTGGCTGTTAACTATTCTCAGTTTGTGGATGCATCTCTCCCATCTGCCTCTGTGTTCAGTGGTCTTTTCCCCTATGTGTCTCACCTGTCTCTGTCTTCCCTTTATTCTAAGATCTTGTCTTTGGATTTAAAATCCAGGATGATTTCATTTCAAGATCCTTAATTACACTTTCAAAGACCCTTTTTTCCAAATGAAGGTCCTATTTATAGGATCCAGGGGTTAAGATTTGGACATTACTTTTTTGAGGCCACTAATCAAACCACTACAGGTGGGTGGGCATTTAAAAAAATCCAAATCCATTATTTCAATCAAAGTATATTTTTCCCAACCTTTCCCACATGTACTATTTTACTACTATGATAGAAATTACTTACATCCTGGCAGAAAACTTGATATGCAAGCTCAGGTATATTTTTATTTCTTATATGCTTCCTAGATTTATGTTCCTTTACATTCTATTAGCATCATCCCATTGCTCTGTTTCCACCATTGCTTCTCAAGTCAGGGATGGGAGGCAAAGGGACCTCTGCCTCTGTGCAGTGTTCCACCATGGCGGATCTCCTTGACTGGAGAGAATCATCTCTCCATATGCATGGGAAGGCAGAAAGGGTGATAGTGGAAGAGCAGAGTGGATAAGGTATTGAGTGAAGACAGAGAAAAATAGGCAAAGTAGGAGTCTGGGCCCAGGCATGAGAGAAAAAAAGCAGGAAATATGATTCATGTGAAACAGCTCCTTGAAAGAATTCTGTTCTCCCAAGGGGAATTTTGTAGACACCCCAAACTCCAGTGTGATCTTTAGTGCCATCTACTGGGAAGCATGGGAACCAGCTCAGACCTGAGCTAGGAAAACAAAACAGTGGGTCCCACCTTCAATCTAAACTTGAGGGGGATTTTTACTGAGACCAGACCCTTACCTGTCTAATAAGGATCCAAGACTCCCAGCAAACACCTGACATCTTCTGTGCATTCCTCACACTTTATGCACATGTGGTTCCAGAACTCATCCATGTGTTGCAACTTATCTCCCAAGCTAGTCAGTGAGCTCTGTAACATCAGGAACTGTATCTCTTTCCTTTCTATACTCAGCACAAGCATGGAGTCTAGCACAGAACAGCATCTCAAAAAATAAACAAATAAATAAAAGCCTATTGAATATAAGGAAAACTCAGCTTAAGAATTCTACTTCTTGGGGCCCCTGGGTGGCTCGGTCCATTAAGCATCTGACTTTGGCTCAGGTCATGATCCCGGGGTCCTGGGATCAAGCCCCATGTCTGGTTCCCAGCTCAGCAGGGAGTCTGCTTGTCCCTCTCCCTCTGCCCCTCCCCACACCCTCTGGTGCTCTCTCTCTCAAATAAAATCTTAAAAAAAAAAGAATTCTACTTCTTATCAACCATTACTTGACATATTTGTAGAAACCAAATGGCAAGACAAACCACAAGAGAAAAACTGGATTACCTATGGTTTAATGAAGTCTTTGGGCTTTCTTTAGCCGTCAGGAAGTACACTCAGGGCCCAGTCACAGTGGGGAGTAGGCTGCGGTGCTCCATGGACAAAATCACCCTATGCAGCAAGCTGATCTTGCCGTACCATCATCCACTCAAAGGGCAAAGAGGTGGAGCGTGCACAGGTGTATAGATGTATGAAATAATACAAAATACCAACTGGTTTCTTTTTTTTTAAGATTTTTTATTCATTTGAGAGAGCAAGAGAGCAGAGGGAGAGGGAGAGGGAGAAGCAGGCTCCCTGCTGAGCAAGGAGCCCGATGTGGGACTTGATCCCAGGACCCTGGGATCATGACCTGACCCAAAGGCAGAGACTTAACTGACTGAGCCACCCAGGAGTCCCCCAATTGGTTTTTGACCCCAGTTCCTGACACAGAGCTCTGGAAATTCCTGTAATTTCCTAGGTGATAGAAGCATCTTTTGTTCTAATGAGGTGACTCTTGGTAGGTTCTTGGATGGGAACTGGTCACCAGAAAGATGAAGCATGGTTCAAGACGAAGCTTGGAATTTTCAGCTCCCTTCTCATTCTCTGGGGAAGGGAGAGGGGCTGGAAATTGAGTTAACAATCTGTCATACCTACATGATGAAGCCTCCATAAAAATCTAAGAGTACAGGTTCTGAGAGTTTTCAGGTGGGTGAACACGCGGAGGTGCAAGGAGGGTGGCATGCCCAGAGGGCATGGAAGCTCCACACCCCTTCCCAGACACCTCGCCTTGTGCATCTCTTCCATCTGCTTGTTCCTGAATTATATCCTTTTATAATAAACTGGTAATCTAAGTTAACAGTTGTCCTGAGTTCTGTGAGCTGCTTTAGTAAATTATCAAAGCTGAGTAGGGGCCATGGGAACCTGTGACTTAGAGTTAATTGCTGAGAAGCACAAGTGACAACCTGGGCTCGCGATTTTGAGACGCATATGAAGCGGGGTGAGGAGACTCTAGGTCTGCACTAACCTCAGGCAGAAGTGTCTGATTTGACTGGAACTGTATGACACCTTGTTGGTGTTGACAAGTTGGAGCATTCCTTGGTATGGAGAAAAAAAACCCTACACATCCAGTGTAAGAGTGTTGTGAGTCTGAGTAAAGGCAAACACAGTGTGTTTTTCCTAGACAAAGTGGGAGGAGAGCATATTCCATCAAGTGACTGTTGCTGCTTGCACCTCAGAGCTAAGCCAGTAATGGGACTAGCATAGCCTAATAACACAACCACTCACATACCCTTTACCACATGATCCTCAACTTTGGCTGCACATTATCACCTAGAAAGCTTTTGATAAGTCTGATGCATAGGCTGCCTTCCAGACCAATTAAATGAAGAATCTCTAGGGGTGGTACCCAAACCTAAGTATTTTTTTAGTTTCCCAGGTAGTACACTGTTGGTGGGGATGTAAAATGATGCAGCCACCATGGAAAACAGTACGGCAGTTCCTCAAAAAATTAAAAATAGAGCTACCTTACAATCTAGCAATTCCACTTCTGGGTATTAATCTGAAGAAAATTAAAATAGTAACTCGAAAAGATATATGTGTCCCCCCATGTTTACTGCAGCATTATTTATAATATCCAAGATATAAAAACAACCTAAGTGTCTATCATTGGATGAATGGATAGAGAAGATGTGGTACATATATATAATGGAATATTATTCTGCCATAAAAGAATGAAATCTTGCCATTTGAGACAACATGGAGGACTTTGAGGCCATTATGCTAAGTGAAATAAGTCCAAGAGACAAAGACAATTATCATATGCTCTTACTTACATGTAGAACCTTAAAAAAACAACGAAGACCCCAAAACTAAGCTCACAGATAGAACAGATTGAGGGTTGCCAGAGGTGCGGGTGGGGTGGGGGGGAAGGTGGGTGCAATGAGTGAAGGAGGTCAAAAGGTACAAAAAAGGTATAAAATAAATCATGGGGACATAATACTATATTGCAGGGGCACCTGGGTGGCTCAGTTGTCGGGTGTCTGCCTTCGGCTCAGGTCATAATCCCAGGGTCCTGGGATCAAGCCCCGTGTCGGGCTCCCTGCTCAGTGGGAAGCCTGCTTCTCCCTCTCCCACTCCCTCTGCTTGTGTTCCCTCTCTCGCTGTGTCTCTGTCAAAATAAATAAAAAATCTTTAAAAAAAAATACTATATTGCATATTTGCAAGTTATTAAGAGTAGATCTTAAAAGTTCTTATCACACACAAAAAAGTTCCCCAGGTATATTAGTTTTCTATTACTGCTATAAGGATTTACCATGGACTTCGTGGCTTAAAACAAAACACATTTATTATCTTTTATGTCTATAGCGCAGAAGTCCGAAAGAGGTCTCACTGGGCTAAAATCAAGATGTTGGCAGATTTGCATTCCTTATTGGAGACTCTAGGCTAGGAGAATCAGTTCTCTCACCTTTTCCAGGTTCTAGAGGCTGAAGAGTTCTTTATTTTTTTTAAGATTTTATTTATTTGAGAGAGAATGAGAGAGAGAGAGCACATGAGAGGGGGGAGGGTCAGAGGGAGAAGCAGACTCCCCGCCAAGCAGGTAGCCTGATGTGGGACTCGATCCCAGGACTCCAGGATCATGACCTGAGTCGAAGTGAAGAGCTCTTTAAATCTTCAAAGCCAGCAACCATCAGTCAAATCTTGCTCATATTGGATCACTCGGACATTTACTTTTCTGCCCCCCCTCCCACATTTCAAGACCCTTGTGATTGTGTTGGGTCCACCCAGATTATCAAGAATAATCTATCTTAAAGTCAGCTGATTTACAATAACAAATCCATCTGCTACATTAATTCCCCTTTGCCATGTAATGTAACATATTCACAGGTTACCAAGATTAGGACATGTCAGACCATTATTACCGTATCAGATGACTCCAATGTGAAGCTGAGAACTACTGGTCTACCCATAAGATGGACTCAAGAAACGGCTCAGTTAGCAAGCTGAGCCATGATGGAAGATTGGAGGCACACTGAAAAACTGGAGTGTTGGGGGAGGGTGGAGAAAGGGGCAATAGCCAGCCTCGCCAATTTTACATCATTGCAGAACTTGTCTTGCAGTAGGAGGAGGGGGTTGTCATGTGATTTATTATCCCTCAGCCTCTGAGAGTCCTGGGAATTTAAACTGTACACTATCCCAAGGATGGTGGGACTACCTCCACAAAGGAGTAGCCATTGCAGAAAATGTAAGTCATTTCACAAGATGGGACTTTAGCAGACTTTGGGGACTGATAGCTAACAGCTTCCTCCTTGTTTTATGTTCACTCAGAGCCTGGGTGTATGCCAGATTCTCAAGTGCTCTGTAGCTTTCCCCCCACGGTGGAAGATGCAAATTACCTGCCCACAGGTTGATTATGGCTTGAAGATACTTTTTTAAGATTTTATTTATTTGTCAGAGAGAGCACAAAAGCAGGGGGAACTGCAGGCAGAGGGAGAAGCAGGCTCCCTGCTGAGCAAGGAACCGGATATGGGACTCGATTCCAGAACCCTGGGATCATGACCTGAGCAGAAGGCAGACATTAACTGACTGAGCCACCCAGGCATCCCTTGAAGATACTTTTTGACTGGCCAATATTTTTAGTCACACACACAAACATTCAGGATTTCTGGCTTTTCTTCAAAGATCTAGCTTTGCTGGGACAGCACTCCTGCAGGACAGCTCTCAGCTGCTGCCTTTTGATGGAGCCCTTATTCTCTGGTTTGCTGCAGGCTTCATCCTAGCCTTTTTGTTTCATGCCTGCTCACTTCACACATTTCTGTTACTTGCCTAGTCTAGAAGGTATTTGAGTTCACAGGATTCCCCCTCCTTCAGAATTCCTATGCCTAAAGTTAGGCAAAATTCTCATAAAGACCCATTTGTGTGTCATCAATACAAAAGTGAAGAGCTCTTAGATGTTAACTAGATTTATTGTGGTGATCTTTTCATAATACATACAAATAACGAATCATTATGTTGTACTCCTGAAACTAAATGTTTTATGTCAATTATATCTCAATAAATAAGAAATAAAAAAATGGAAACTCATCCCCACCTCCCACCCCCAAAAGAGGAAATAATTCTCCACTGGGAAAGATGGGATACAGGCCAAGGGCATGGCCTGAACACAGAAAACCCTTTCCTCACAACTGAGGGAGCGCATCAAGGCAAGTGAAGACCAGCATCTGAGTAAATGGCCTGAGTCACCATGTGTTCCAGTCAGCAAAGTGGCCTCCATTGGTACAAATCTCTTTGTAGAAATGAGGCGGAAAGCTGCCCAACTGTAATTTCTGTCCACTGGTCTTCCTTCAGTCTTTGGAGACACACATAATCAACTTCTCTCTTCTTTCATACCCAGACTTCCAAAATTTTGAAGACAACTATCATTACCCCTGCCAGCCTCTTCCCACTTCCAAAGGCTTCTTTCCAATAAGCCTAATTCCCTGGACAACTCTCCTAAGATATAGTTGAGACTTCATCTTCATTCTGGTAAATCCCTAGCTTGGCTGTGCCACCCAAATGTGCTATTCCAAAGTCAGCAGCTTGAGAGAGTGAGAGGACAGAAGGGCAGTCAGAGTAGATCTTCTGACTCAGACCCTGGTCCTCTATCACCTGTCCTAACACTCCATGAGCTTACAGATTAGAAGACAATTGAGGAATTCCCAAACTGAGGCCCTTTGAGGTACAGGGGCATGATAAGACATAGCCTTCCCTTTACATGGCTCCAGGGGAAGATCCTCCCTTAAGGAACACACCAAGTCTTTGTAATGGATAAAATCCAAAAACCCTACTCTGTCCTTACATCCTTTCTCCTCAATGGGCTGACACAACTTTGTAAGGATGACACCCTACCTTTGAAATATGCTTCGCCTCAAGAAGTTAGAGTCCATTTGAAAGGGCCTGTAAAGTAAGCTGGGGTGGTGGATGGTGACAACTTGTTTATTTTCCATGGCGTTGCTCATTAAGTCAGCTTTGGCATAATTAGGAGAGATGAAATTCAAGCCAGTCTCTGAACTGCTGGTTTTACAGTTTGAATAAACAGACAGGATTGATGCTGCTGGCTCAACTGAGATTTGAGGTTAGATGTAGTTTTGGTTTAACGTTCCTTTATTTCATTAAATGAGATCGTGTATGTGAATCACTTAAAGTTACTGGAACATGTTCATTTTTATTACTAATCCATGTTTTCTGGCCATTCTTAACCATCTTTACATCCACTATAGTCTTTACGATGGTTCCCACACATAGCTGTCAGTCAATGAAGGAGAGTAAACCGATATTGGAGACGTTAGTTGGCTGTCTCCAACACGCAGTTATGGGGCCACTTACACCCATCCCTTCCACAGAGACCAGAACAAAGAGCTTAGGCTACAAGGTTTGGGTAGCCGAGGAAAGTTGTTAAAGTGGGTTAGCAGGTTCTTAAAACTTGGGATCATGTCAACAGCAGTTCCATCCAGAGGGAGACAGAGTGGATTAGATGTTCTCTCAAATCTGTCTCACATCTATGGATATCCTACTCTCTTTACAGTCTTTTGGCCCAGAATGCTATGCTACCTCACTTGAGATCATTCCTACAGAACCAATAGGAAGATAAAGTGAAAGCAAACCAGCAATCAAATTTGATTGTCTTCCATCCTAAGGAGCTTGGTGTATAGTCTTTAAGGCATCAGCATCTGTCAGGGGCTCCAGCAGGGAATCCTATTCAAGGACACAGCATAAGAAGCACAGAGAATCAACCCAAGTGGTACTAAAGAGGATAGGATGGAAGGACATTTTTTATTTCCCCAGATCTTCAGGCAACCTCACTAAGCTGGAGGTCACATGCAGCTGAGTATGAAACCAGGAAAAATATGAGGCTTAAAAAATATTGTGCATTATAATTCTTCAATCTCTGGAAGGCTAGGAGCCCAAGGTCAGTGTGGCAAGAAGCAGTGCAGATTCCCAGCCCAGCAGTCACACAATCTTCACAGTCTTGAGCATATCTGACAGTATATACGTGTCATCCCAACCCTTTCCAGGCTTCCTCAGGGTCTGCTCCAAGGCCTGGGCCATTTCCAAGAGCTCTGGCGTGGCAAGTTTCTGCTCCGGGTGCAGCTGACAGAACAGGATCTCATTTACTTCACCCTCAATTCGCCGGACATACAGGAGAGGGAAGACCGCTTTGAGCCCAGTCAGCACAGAGTCCTTCAGCCCCAAGTCCCGGCACACAAGGTTGAGGATAAAGACACCTACAGGGTGGGAAGGAAAGAGTCATGTCTCACAGATCAGGGGACATGTTGGAGACAAGGTTCAGCTTTGAGGAATAGACTGATTCCTGCTACAGGGAAGCTGGTAGCCTAAGAAAACACAGCTGCGGTGAGTTTGCAGAGAGCACAATGCATATGAAGGCAGGAATATGTGAACTATGAGAAAACTTAAAGCTAATTTCTTGCTCTTCTGTGCTGCTAACAATTTACTTTACCATTCTCCATACCTCAGTTTCCCAAAGAAATGCTTTGAGAAAGAAGTAATTAATACCCCAAGAAAAAAATGTACCAACTCCACAGGGGTGTTACATTCTTGACATATACATTACGGAGTATTTATCTGCCAGGAAGAGGGCCAAGGTTACCTTGACCTATGACAATGAAGGTTCCCCAAAACTCTGTTCACCCAAGTACCTGACACCAAATCAAAACATCTGGGAGGCTGTCTACATAAGGACTAAGAGCTCTAGCCTCCAAGTCACAACGACATCAGTTGGAGCCCCAGCTTGTTACCTTGTGTCACCTTGGCAAAGTTTCCTTACGTCAGTTTCCTTATCTGAAAATGGGCTGCTATGAAGATGAAACAGCATTAACACCTAGGGCAGCCCACATGGAAAGAAATCAAATGGTAGCTAACATGACCAAGTTGGGGGATATGTAAATTACTACACATTGTAAAACTATTTGGTAACATCTAGGAAACCCCAGCTTACAAGTAAACTATGATCCAGCAATTACAACCCCATCTATATGCCCGACAGACTGCAAATATATTTCACCAAAAGCCATCTACTAGAACGTTGATGTCAGTACTGCTTATAAAAGCCCCAAGTAGGAAATGACCCAACACCAACAGCAGAATAGAGAAACGAATGCGTCATAGACACACAATGATACTACACAACAATATAAATAACAATGTAAATACAACACTATGGATAAATTTCACAAAGATCATGTTTGGTAAAAGAAAACAAATAATATGTTCCATAAGATTCCATGTATACGAAGAACAAAAATGGGCAAAACTAAGCTGTACTGACTGAAGTTAGGATACAGGTTATCCTTGACAGGAGGAGTTACTGGAAGAAGGTAAGAGGTGGACTTTCTGGGGGGCTACAAGTGTTCTGTGCTTGATGAGAGTAAAAGGGTGTGTTCAATTCAGGGAAATTCATCGAGCTACACACTTATGACAGACCCATTTTTCATTAAAAGAAAACAATTTTTAAAGGACCCATCCCTCCTCCCTGCCCAACCTTTTGTACCTCCTACCTTCAGGAGTCAAGATGCTTTTGACCTTCTGCAGGAAAGGCTGGTCCACAAAAGCTGGTGGTGGACAACTCATTCCCAGTGTTGGGTCCTTACTGTCGACATCAAACATGATGACATTGTAGTGGGGCTGTCCTGGGAAAGAGAAGCAAACGAGTCTTTGTCTAACACCATCTACCTTCCTACACCATATGTCCCCTGTGACCTGTGGTGGCCGCAGGTGGCTAAGTCAGAAGGATGACATGGAGGTTGTGGTTTGTCTGTGTAAGGGCACTGACGTCACTGTCCAGGGGAGTCACTGTCCATCAGGGTTCTGCTGTGAGCACCCCACATGACAGACAGGGCTTTTACTTGATCTTTTCCTCCACATTTAAAAGCACCTTCCATAAGCACACACATTCATGGGATCCGTGCTAGCATGATTACTACTTGGTTAAGAGTCCATCTATACCAGTAATTTTGAATCCCAGCAGAACATTAGGGTCACCTGGGAATATTCAAAATACTTTGAGAACCTGGGCTCCATTCCTGACCACCTGAAACAAAAACCCTGATGTGGGAAGGAACAGGTAGGAGAGGAGATAGGAAGCCACAGGTATATTTCTTAAACTCCCAGGTAATTCGAAATACAGGCAGAATTGAGAACTATTGATTTAGGCAGAGCAGCTGCCTAAGTCTTTAGGGGCTGACCCAGCAAATGCTTGCAGGAGAAAATGTTCTCAAATTAAAGTTAGTGTATCTTTTCTAGTACTTGAAAAATAGCTGGCTCAAGAAAGATTTTACTAAATGGGTGAGAAAGAACTGATGAAGGATCAGATGCACTCCTTGCTATAATGGAAATAGTTTTTACAAGGGGTAAGCTTGCAATGCTACGGACTTTCAGCAAACTCTGAAACTATGATAATGATTATTCAATAATTAATAAATACTGACACAGGACTACTGCATGCCCATTACTGTGCATGGCACAGATCTCGTTTTGGTTTCTTAGAGAGCAGAACATGCTGGCTCATCAAAGTCCAAGGATAACCACTGCCCACATTTGTAGCAGTGAGCCCTCCAATAATGTGGAAGGTGGTTGTTAGAGACGATTGCCAGGCTGTTCAAAACTGAGTGATGGGCAGTAACGATGGCAACACATCACAGACTGAGTGCCTGCCATGAGCCTAGTGCAGTTTTAAATATTTCCCATGTACTAGCTGTGTTGGGCCTGGGCCCCCACACTGGCCCCAGCCTCAGAGAGGTAACCTGTGAGACTCTTGATATATACTTAAGTTCAGTTTGCAATTAAAATTCCTGCACCATCTGTCCATCCCAGCACCAAAGTACTCACCCCGGGCATCCTGTTTTGCCATACCCTAACTGGGAGATGCTCTGATCCAGTGAGAACCAGAGGATCAGTTATGGAATGGGCAGACCAGGAAGGGTGGGTGGCCCGAGCTCCCAGGTTCACTTAACTGAACCAACCTGACTGACTTCTCCCTGAGGGACTCCTGCTCTGGTATGCACCAGTCCCCAGAAGCCTACATACAAAGAGGCAAAAGAAGCACAGGAGCTATTGCAGAACATTAATATGCCTTTTGTCCTAAGTCTGAGATAGGAAATAGTAGAGCAAAATGGAGCCCTAACTCCAGCAGCAGCACGGCCTCCAGAATTCCCACTGAGTAGCATCTGCTTCAGGGTTTCTCAACCTCAGCACTACTGACATTGGGGACAGATAATTCTTTGTCAGGGGTGGCTGTCCTGTGCACAGTAGGACGTTTAGCAGGATCTTTGGTCTCTACTCACTCACTGTCAGAAGCACCCTCACCCTGCGGTTATAAGGACCAAAGACGTGTGTGTAAACACTGCCCGATGTCCCCAGGTGTACAGCCACTGATCTACACGAATGCTGTTTGGCTCTCTCTCTGCTTCATCCGCAGCTCAAAGACTTAAAAAAACAACTCCCAACACACACCCCAACTTTTCTTCCCCTTTTCCTCACCCGGCTACAGACCTTAGGTTCCTTGGGAGGATGAGGAAGTGGCAAGGACACAGAGTCAGAAGAGAACCAGGAGAAAAGCCCACTGAGCTGTCAGCACCCCAAGGGCAGAAATGGTCGGTTTTATGTGCTGCTGTACCCCAGCCCCTAGCACAGTGCTGGGCACATGGCTGGCACTCTAGATTTACTGAGGCAATACATCAACCGATGAATGAACAAATCAATGGGGGAAAGACTGGGACAATGCTAATTGTTCAAGATGAATTCTAGAGGCTCTTGTAGGCCTGCCGACTTTGGATGACTCTTCTCTCAACACCCCTCCAAATTCTCCAACAGCAGTACCTTCTCTTCCTGCCAGGCTGGTAATATAGTCCAGTCCATCTGCAATATGGACCTTCATCCGGTCGCTCTGGGAGAAGCCAAACCACCGGCTGGCCACTTCCAACATGGAGGGGTCGATCTCCACAGCATCAATGCAGGACTTCGGGAAATGATCGTGGACAAACAGGGGGAGGCTGCCCCCACCCAGGCCTACCACCAACAATGCCAGTGGGGTCTCTGCAATAAAGGAATAAAGCATCATTTGACAATCTGCTCACTGAAAGTTTTGTACCAGCCTTGGGGAGGGTAAAGGAGGGAGCTGGATTACTGGCTCTGCCCAGGGGATACAAGATTTAGAGGCCCAGCTTCTCTGTCTCATCTCAGAGATTTAGGGCCAGTCTGACATCTGAAAACTCAACCGTGGCCTCACAATCCTTCCTTTACTAGATCCAGAAGCTGTGTGTTATTATTACAGACCCTTAAAGATCCCAAAGCACTCAGCTGACATCATACCAAGAGTCCCCACCATAAGCATTAGACTTCCCCTGGGAATTGGGAGAGACAATGGCCAACATCTCGCTTATGATCACAAGGCAATGTAGATGCAATGCCCTCTGCCCAGCTTTCAACTCAAAGGCCACAGCTGCCTTCTCAGAAACATCAACCAACCGAAGGCAATCCATCCAAGTTCCAGAAATCACGGGAAAATAAAGGCCCAAATCCTAGTCCTAAGTACAGAGAACCTCAGCAATCACAGGCAGACAGAAGAAGACAAGAAATAAGAAAGAATCACTGAAAGGAGACATTAAATGTAAGAGTAATATCTGAGGATTAAACCTAAGAACAGAGACTCTAGGGACATACATCAACACCAAGATAGGCCAAAAATACAGGATGTTTCAGTAACACATCCTCAGGACTTTGGGTGAACAGTTACAAGCCTAGACAGAAAAATGAACATTTTTGCTACTGTGGTCAGATCCAAACCTGTTGTTAGTAATAAGGCTATGACTGTTCTGCCTATAATATAGATTTTTTAATTAAGTAGAAATTCAAGAAATAATTGCATCTGGTGCTCAAATAATACATTACTGAAAGCCAGAAATTCTTCTCAAGCGCACAAGAATTTCTGGAGTCATGATTTTTAAATGTTCCTTCTGGTTACATGGGTAGACACATATGCAAATACTCATCAAACTGAACAACTTAAAATCTACTTTATGTATCTCATTGAATACATTTTATACTTTAGTATTTTAAATAAATGAATAAAGAAAATAGATATCCACAGGTGCAGCCATTTTGAGATTACAACCTGAGCTTCAGGGAAAAGCTACTGGATGTTTATTAACTTAGAAGAAGATTGGGAAGAAGATAACTATGAATATATGTGCATTTGTTGGTCTGTAACCGCTGTGCTCAAACCACAAGACAGCCGTCATCTTACACGCCCCCTCCTGTGGCAGGCAGCGGAGTGTCCCTCACCTAGGAGCAGCTCCGGGTTTCTGAGCAGGGCAAGGCCCGCAACCATTGCTTTGTGGTGTTCACAGCACAGGTAACTCTTGTCAATGGACTGCCCTGGGGCCGTGGGGAGGTCCTCTGGAGCGTCAGCAGGCCGCTGCTTCTTCCTGTCCTTTTTCCGTTTCTTCTGGGCTAAAGAGAGATAGAGATGATGAGGTCCTATGCTTGGCACTCTAGTCTGTGGAAAGCAAGCCATACCAGCAGCACTGTGCCGTAGCGAGCTTGATCAGACTCAAGAACCCACGCCACGAGGTGTGGAGCCTACTTTAAGAAAAAAAAAAAAGGATCCTAGAGGACATGGCCTAGATCTACACTGTCCAATACCATAGCCACTAGCCATTTGTGGCTATTGAAATGTAAACATAAATTACAATTTAAAAACATTAAAGATTCAGTGCCTTACTTGCACCAGCCACACTCTATGTGCTCAGGAGGCACATATGGTTAATGGTTACCATATTGGGCAGCTAAGTGGATATTAAACATTCCCTCCAATGCAGAAAGTTCTACTGAATAGCACCGGACCAGGTGACCTCTAAGGTACCCACCAACTCTAAAGCCCTTCTGAAACATATGCTAGTGGCTGGCAGTATGGAGAAGGTGGGGTTCACCTGCACCCGTAACGTTTCTGGCTCACCTCACAGAAGTTTACTGAATTAATACAAAACAGATGCATATGGAGCAACGTACAAAAGGGATGGCCTCTAAACGGAAGGCATTAAAGTGATAACCACATCTATTTGGTAAACCACCACCCCAGCCCCTTATCATTTGAGACCCAGGCTTCGCTCAAGAACAACGTAAACCTCCATTCTGCTTATTGCCGTTTACACTTGAAGAGCCCAGATGGTAACAGGACAACTTGCAGAGCCATGTGCCTCTGATCACAGGTACCCAGGTCTGTCCTACATCTTGGCCAATCTCCCAGGTCAGTCTGACCACCCCAGATGGAGAGTCCAGGCCACGTCCACTTGGGTCCCACCAGTGTGCGGATGACACCTCACCTCTGTGAGACACATCCTTCAGCAACCTGGCTTCTGACTGCACCACATTCCTGTTGCTGAGGAAGATCAGCCGCCGGAAGTAGTGCTTGTCATCCCCCTGCACGTCCTCGACCACATAGCTGCCACTCAAGGGACTGCAGTCTTGGTGCTGAACGGTCCGGACCCCGATGTCCCCACCCACAGACAGAAAGGGCACCTGAAGATATAACAGAGATGTGGTCAACCACCAGCGCAATTAAGAACAATGAGAAATGATAATCGTTTCCCTTTGTGTGTGTATGAGGAATCCCCATACCAAGGTTCAGGACAGCAAGAACTTCCAAGATTTGCCATTCTATTAAAGAACTTTCCTGGGGCCTTTCGGCAGATCACAAAAGGTTTAATTCACTCTTTGGAAAACCAACTGAACACATAAAGATCCCCCAAACCCTTACTGAAATGCAAGGGTTCTCCCTCACAAAAACATGATGTTCTCCTTAGGAATCCTCAAAGGATTTTCCATAAAAGCTAGAGGGAACCCTCCGGAGGGAACTATAACTATGAGAGAAGGAATCTGAACAGGGATAAAGAGAACAAAATCCAGAGAGAAAGCAACCATTCCAAGTTTGGAGAAATCTCTCCCTTCCCCCAATTACTCTCATCTTTTTCCCCATTTTTCTAAACAGGAGAAAAAATTAGGAGAAAAATACATTTTCCCCCTAGACTTTTCCATTTCCCTTCCCAATCTTTGCTTCTATTTCTTTTAAAGACCTCCAAGAGTATTTAATAATCACCAGGGACCCCTGACTTTGCAGAGATGCAGGCACTGGAGAGGAGGTCCCAAATGACCTCCCCACAGGATCTACATCTCTTTTATGGACACCAACCCCAAATTCTGCCAGGAAGAATCAAACACACATTCATCTGCAAACACAAGACAGCATAGTGGGCAGAACCACAGGCTAGAACCTGCAAGTCTAGGTTCATCTTTTCAGATCTGTTACTACAGCAACGAGCCCCTAGGGACCTTGGCTTTCCTATCTACCACGGATAAAGTACCTGTAATGCACTCACCTGTCAACTGCCATCAGCAGGATGGAATGAGACAATGTCAGCAAAAACCCTGTTTCCTTCCCAGGAAAATACCAGACCAGCAATGCTAATATCCTGAAAACTAATCTGAGCTGTTTTGCCTCTTTTCCATTCTACACTCAGATAATGATGGTTCTAAGAAGCAAAATGCTCAAGGAAGGTCTGCACAAAAGAGGGTAAGGAGAAATAGAGTCTGAACAATCCACAGTATAAAGAGCTGGAGCCTGCAAGGTGGAGAGCATTTCATCTCTGTGGAGTCTCAGAGGCCCCACAAACACAGATGCTACTGGGGGTCTCAAAAGAGCAACCACTCTCCTTCTTCTCACTGCCTGGGGCAAGAGAACATAAGTACTGCCCACTTAGTTCTGAGCTGTTGACATGCCCTTCAGGAATAGACTAGGGGCAGAGACCCTCATCCTAGCTCCTTCTAAGACACCCTCTGCCTTCGTGGCTGCTAATATGACTTCTCTAGAGATCAATGAAAGCTGCTGCCAGAGCTCTGTTACCTGCTGCTGGGCGGGCATCCCGGCAGGAGCCAACTCCATGACTCTGGCTGACAGCTCGGCCTGAATGCTGTCCATGCCTTCGTACCGCTGGCCTCGGTGGAGGGCCACTGTGATCAGCCTCCTGAAGCCTGCACTGGCCGCCAGCTGCTTCCGACCCTCCTCCATGCCAAAGAGCCACTCAGTCTCGCGACCCTGGGGGACTGGAAAGAGGCACTTGGTGACACGGAGTCCAGGGAAGAGTGTTCAAGCCCCAACCAATATGACCTACATGGCAGAGAGTCAGCCCTGGCATAGGCCCAGCATCCCTTCCAACTGTGACCCACTGAGGGCTATCAATTCCCTAGTGCACAATGCCCTGAGCAAAGCAGCCATCAGACACATGGTAGGACCCACGTGACCATGTAAGGGGGAGAGGCAGGTACCTAGTGCAAGAAAAATAGCAATAATACTAACACTTATTATATGCCAAGCAAAATTCCAAGTTTACAAACAGAAACTAACTGAATCCTCACAAGAGTCTAAGATGCAGGTGGTATTATTATTCCCATTTTATAAACGAGGCCATTCAGACACAGAATGGAATTATTTTCCCAAGTTCATACAATTAGTAAATGGTGAAGCTGGGGCTCAAACCCAGGCAGCCAAGCCCCAGGCTCCGTGCTTGTATCGACTTTACTATTTGTTCCCATCAGTAGACAGGTAGGCTTATGGAATACTTGGGAAAATAGCTCACTTGTCAGCAAATTACCAGCATGATGATTTCAACATCTTGCCTTTGTCTAGAATATCCTACTTTTGAAGATCTTATTTATTTGACAGAGAGAGACACCGTTGAGAGAGGGAACACAAGCAGGGGGAGTGGGAGAGGGAGAAGCAGGCTTCCCGCTGAGCAGGGAGCCCGAAGTGGGGCTCAATCCCAGGACATTGGGATCATGACCCGAGCCGAAGGCAGACGCCTAACGACTGAGCCACTCAGGCGCCCTAGAATTTTCTACTTTTGAAAGCACTTCGTCATCCTATTTCTTTTGATCATTACTGAGGTAAATTGGGTATCATTTACACCCTTCACTAATGCCACTTCTGTTTATTAAGCACTTATCATGTTCAAGCACCACTCTAAGAGATTTATACTTCTCACACCTACACAACACAGTTAGCCATCCCACTTTATAGATGAGGAAACTCAGGCACAGAAAGAAAAGGAACATTCAAGGTCACATCACCAGGAAGGGACTGAGCTAGAACTGGAACCCAAATAGTCACTTTTTTAGCTACTACTCTGTACTGTCTCTCTAAATTCAGCAGAGAAGCACAGCCAACTTCCCCCAAGTCCTGCAGCTCACAGGCTACAGAGCTGAGACTCTGCTGCTTCCATGACTCCATGTTACAAAGTAACTCTCTACACTGTGAGACTTACCTAATTTATCCCTCTCTCTCCTCCCTACCAAACCCATTCTCACACCAAGCCTTTGCAATGGAAGATGTGAAGAAATAAGCCTCAAATCTTAAGCAGGTAGCTGGACAGCGCTATTCCCCCTTCCTCATGCCTGGGCTAGTCTAACCTCTTGAAGTGCTACGCCCTGCAAGATAAAACCGGCCACGGTGTACCCATCCACCAAAGCCCCAGCCCCTATGAGCCAGCCCCTCCAAGGAAGAGAGGGAGCAATCCCAACTCACTGATGAAAATGGCAAAATGATTGTCCCGCGATGGTTTCACAGTGGGGCTGTCCACCACGTGGAGGGTGTAGCGTGGCTCCCCCGTGTCCCCATCGCACAAGTCCAGAGATACACTCCCCAGCCCGGCCTTGCGGTACAGCTGGCTGCACAGCCAGGCATACTGCTGCCGCTCCCGCACCGCCTCGGCCAGCTGCTCGGCACTCTCCAGCCGCATAGGCTTGCCCTGCTCCTGAGCACATAGCTCAAAGATTTGAAGGGCAGAGCCAGAGACTGGCCTGAACTTGGTCATGATGAAGGCAAAGACAGGTAGGGAGAACCGAGGCTCTGCTTCCAACACCTGGTCCTGGCTGTTGGCCACCTGGTGCACCCTCACCATCCACCCCTCCCGGGAGAAGTGACCCACTGCTTTCTTCAGGATGTGAGCCTGAGCCAGGGAGATGCAGAGGTAGCGACCGCCCACCTGCAGGACACGGCCAACCTCAGCCAGCATCCTGTCCACTTGGTGCAGGGTCTTCTCCTCCTCATCTGTCAGGACAGCGTCCAGGGTGCCCTTGTCCAACACCACCTGGAACGAAGCATCGGGAAACTCCATCTGTGTCATGTCCATCTTCAAGAAGTTCATCTGGGGCCGTCGGCTGGCATTGCGTTCCTTCATTTGCTTGATGACCACCTCACTGATGTCGATGTTCACTATATCCTGAATGCCCACATCATACAGCTGTTCACTTAGCTCTGAGTTACCACACCCAATCACCAGCACCTGAGGGGAAAAAGCCAACAAGGTGAAGGAGATCAAGACAAAGGAATGACCTGCAGACACTTCCAGGAATCAAGTCTCATCTTGGCTATTAACTTTTCAGAAGGTGTAAAGGTTATTGTCAGCAGAGAGCACCATTACAGAGGTGATTCTAGGTTCCATCCTGAAATACTGCTGCTTAGAGAAACTCACCGGTGAAAACCACATTCAGTCACACAATGCAAGGTATGTAAAAATGGGTTTCCATTCTGCAAAAACAAGTTAATCCTGGTTGTTCTTTCTCTGAAGCAAGCACTGATTATTCAAGAAGTGATAGGAAGTCACAGAATCCAAATTGTTTTACTATTAAAAACCTACTTGTGGCATAACCCTACTCCACTCATGCCTAAAGACACACCTCATGGTATTCTATTTTCTTTTTCTGTTTGTTTTGTTTAAGTTGGCTCCACCCCCAGCACGGAGCCCAAGGCAGAGCTTGAACTCACAACCCAGAGGTCAAGACTTGCGCTGAGCTCAAGAGTCAGACACTTACCGGACTGAGCCACCCAGGTGCCTTTATTCTGCTATTTTCTGAAGCCAAGCTTAAAACACAAGTTGTTGCCTCCCTCTCTCTGGAGCAATCGCCCATTGAGCCTT
>NC_058408.1:54544403-54617689 GCF_002201575.2 Neomonachus schauinslandi
CACCTGGGAACACTGCTGCTCGAGAAGCCCAGGAACGGGTCAGGCAGTCAGGCCCACAGAACGATGACTGCCCCTAGTTTAAAGATGCCACCCCAAAGGAATTTCAGGTGTGGGATAACTCCACCCGAAGGGCTGTGCTGGTGCTCTGGGGTCAGGAGATGCTCTATAGGCCTACAGGGCCCAGACCGAGGTCCCTGGACCCAGAGGATGAGTGGTGGGCATGCATAAGCCGCCAAGTTTGGGGAGCCAGGGACCCAGACCAGGGCAAGCAAGGGTCTGGAGAAGCCCAGTTACTGGTTCATGCTGTCTGAGAGCATGTGCCCCACTGCAAGTCCCAACATTATCAAAAGGACAGGGGCCTCCTGAGGTGGGAGCTGCAGGAGTCTGGACTTCCTGTTGGGGAGGGGGAGGTTGTGTGGGATATGGGCTGGTCTCTAATACAGGACACTTGGGAACATTGACCGATTTCTAGAGGAACTATGGACACCATCCAACAAGCTGGTCAAAATGGGGACTGTAGGTCCCTGGTATCAAAAAGAGTCCCTGAAAAATTTTTGATATGTGGGTTTTTCACACCATGAAGGCACTCTGTTGACTGTCCCTGGATCTGCCAGACTTTTGTGTGCCTAGGGTGCTCCGTGCGGCTGATGTCTGCTCAGGAGCTACAGACTGTGTGGAGGGGCAGTCTCAGCACTGGGGATCTAAACAAGAGCCCTGGATCAGGACTGTTTCATAGGCTGGGGCTTTGGTGGATGTCTACCAGCTGCCTCACCCCAGGCTCCTACCTACACAGAGTGCATATTCCCCCTATTCAGAAGCCTGAGGTGTGGGGGGGTCCTAGACTCCTTTGCCAGGGCAGCACAGCTAGGGATGATCTGTGTGTTCTTCAGTAAGAGACACCTGAGAACCTTGTGTGGTGGAGATGTGTGTGACACGATCGGGCAGTCAGCCCAAGGAGGGACTTCATGTGGCAAATCTAAATCTGTTGCCTCAGAAGGGTATTTTTGGTGTGGACTTTCCTTTCTCTGAAGCCATTCAGGTGGTTGGGGTTTTCCCTGAACCCCACAAGCCCCGAGCACCTCTTGCAGGCAAAGTCAGCTCAGCAGGTGGGGCCTGCTAATGCTCAGGCCCCCTGACACGGTGGGCCATGTATCTGGAAAAGGGCAGATGTAGGGAAAACCCACACCGGAGCAGGCCATTTGGTGTCCCTGGCATCTGCCTCACTCTAAGCTTTGTCCTGTATTTCCTCTGAAGGCAGAGCTGCAGGAAACTGGACTGCCTGCCAGGTTGTGTTGTGGTGTGCTGTGCTGGGCTGACGCAACTGGCCTGGGTTTCATTTAATAAGAGACATGTGGAGGGACACCTGGGTGGCCCAGTTGGTTAAGTGTCTGCCATCGGCTCAGGTCATGATCCTGGGATCGAGCCCTGCATCTGGCTCCCTGCTCAGGGAGGAGTCTGCTTCTCCCTCTCCCTCTGCACCTACCCCTGGCTCATTCTCTCTCACGCGCGCGCAAATAAATAAATAAAATCTTTAAAAAAAAAAAAGCTTTTTGGATATGGGTTCCCTCTGGCCTGGAGCCTTGCAGGAGTTACGGGACAGACCCAAACTCCATAGGCTTTGAAGCACCCTCAGTAGGCTGAAAGGTTGCTTACTTCCCCCACCAGAGCTAGGTAACTCAGGGGAGCCAGGGATGTGGAACTGGGCAAGGGTCTGCATTAGCCACATCACCAGTATGTCCCTTTGGGGTTTTGACGCATCTGCTTAATTTTAAACACTTACCTGCAGAAATGGACATCTTGCCTTTACAGCCTGTTTTGTCTGGGGAAGCAAATGAATGCTCACAGAGTTACCTTCTCTTTGCCAGCCATTATTTTAACCCTATTTCACAAGCCATTTGCGTGCAGGGTATTATCTTTTAATGAAGCAATAAACAGATAACATACTCCAAACTAACGTTAGAGTTCAAGGCAAGTGGAGATGGAAGGAATAAAATCCATATTAAGTTAATGTGTATCATTATATGAGTTCATACTGGGGAGACCTAGTTTAGCCAACTGAGTGAGCACTCATGTCCAGCTTCCAGTACAAAAGTGAAAGTGCCATGTTGGTAAGGCACGTTGCTATTGGCCATGGGAGGTGGTGTTGGTGGGCAGGTTGATCCTTTTCATGGGGTGGCTGCTTGGCATTCCCCACTGCCAGTAAAAGGGTCCCCTTTACCAGAGCTAAGGATGAGAGCTAATAGCCCCGAGGTCTTCGGACAGCTATTTTAGAAAAGCAAAAGGGGGGCGCCTGGGTGGCTCAGTTGGTTAAGCGACTGCCTTCGGCTCAGGTCATGATCCTGGAGTCCCTGGATCGAGTCCCGCATCGGGCTCCCTGCTCGGCAGGGAGTCTGCTTCTCCCTCTGACCCTCCTCCCTCTCATGCTCTCTGTATCTCATTCTCTCTGTCTCAAATAAATAAATAAAATCTTTAAAAAAAAAAAAAAAAAAAGAAAAGCAAAAGGGACCCCTGCCCAGGCTGAATACTCTTGGAGAATCCTCAGAAACTTGCCGTATTTCTAGTCTAAATGTTCCCTCGCAATGGTTGCTTCTACACGGTCTCGTTGGTAAGTTCCCAGCGAGGCTTCTCAGCACCAGCACTCCTGTGTTCTTATGGGTTAGAGCAGATGAGATGATGTCATCCTGATACAACTTTCTTCTTATATCCGAACAACTTTACTTTTTTATGAAGATTTATTTATTTATTTATTTATTTATTTATTTATTTATTTGAGAGAGAGAGAGCACTAGAGAGAGAGAGCAAGCACGAGTAGGGGGCAGAGGGAGAGAGAGAAGTAGGCTCCCCGCTGAGCAGGGAGCCCGATGTGGGGCTCGATCCCAGGACCCTGGGATCAGGACCTGAGCCAAAAGCAGACACTTAACCAACTAAGCCACCCAGGCGCCCTCAACAACTTTACTTTTAAAAAAACAACTTGTTGGGCGCCTGGGTGGCTCAGTCGGTTGAGCGACTGCCTTCGGCTCAGGTCATGATCCCAGGGTCCTGGGATCGAGTCCCACATCAGGCTCCCTGCTCTGCCGGGAGCCTGCTTCTCCCTCTCCCACTCCCCCTGCTTGTGTTCCCTCTCTCGCTGTGTCTCTCTCTGTCAAATAAATAAATAAAATCTTTAAAAAATAATAATAATAAATAAATAAATAAATAAACAACTTGTTTTGTCTTTGTCTTAAACAAGTGGACTTGAAATCATCAGTTTGATACACAACCATCCACCCTGTGATTTCACTTACACCCTAACTCATATTAAGAACTTAATTTCCGGGCGCCTGGGTGGCTCAGATGGTTAAGCGTCTGCCTTTGGCTCAGGTCATGATCCCAGGGTCCTGGGATCGAGCCCCACATCGGGCTCCTGGCTCAGCAGGGAGCCTGCTTCTCCCTCTCCCTCTGCCTCTCTCCCTGCTCATGCTCTCTCTCTCTCTCTGTATCTCTGTGTCTCAAATGAATAAATAAAATCTTAAAAAAAAAAGAACTTAATTCCTAATTCTCTCGACAAATCAAAGTTCACAAAAATATCAATCTATCCTGTGATTCTACATCACTTGCAGTCTTAATCACAAACACTCAAGTTATATTTTGGGAGAATTATCCCTTTGATGCACATTTGTTTATACCATAATTTAGATGCCAGTTTGTTTAAGCAACCATATTCCTAATATTATCAATCTAAGCATCACAAAGAACTCTTAACAAGGTACCACATCCAGTCACCAAGTGACCAAAAGTTAGCCTTCTTAAATCACTCAGTTTAACTTCCTTATCGATTACATTTCCAAGGAAAGATCACTTTCATAAAGAACGAGGGTATAAGTCTACATAGTACCATCAAGCACCTGGTAAACTTCCGTAACTGCAGAATTCACACTGTCATTGATTCCTGTGGAGACTGAAGTGAAGGTTTCCACTGCTTCATCAGGTTCCCTTAGTATCTGGTTTCTCCATTGACTGAAGGTCTCCCAGCAAGTAGATGGTGCTGACGGTGAAGGGTGGGGTGGTGAGGTTGGGCTTGGTGATGGCCAGTGAATCCTGAGTGGCAAGAAGTTGACCAGGACGGTGATCCATAGAGGAAGCAGAGGATGTCACAGACAGTGGAGTTGTATCTGAATCAGAAGGCGGTATTTTAATTCAAAATAGTGGCACAGTTGCTAAATAGCTGGAGCTGTTGGAAGAGTATCCATGGCTGCAATGAGTATGGTATCCAGTGAGCAACAGGCAAAACCAAATGGCCAGCAGGCAGCCTGCGGCAATGACCCACTTAGGGATATTGATAGGGCGAAAGATGCACAGCGGACCCCAGCCTGTAAAATAAAGATCATATCCTATAAATTTGTAATTCTTTCTTGTTCTTGCCACTCAGGGAAATCTATAGTTATGCTGGGCATTATTGTCAATATTGCCCCAAGCATAATTTTCTTGCATCATGCTAGGCTAAATAATAGGCATCTAGTGTTGATAAAATAAAAGATGGTGTTCTGCATGTCTGAAATTTTTATAGAGGCATCATAGTATTTTCTTTAATTTGATGGGCCCTACAGTGTCTATTGTTGCTATATTTTTTTAAAAACCAGTGGACGATCAATTATAAACTCTAAGCTTATAAACCCCAGATTTCATGTCCATCCAGAATTAGATATAAAACTGCCCAGCTGATTTTCTGACTTGATTGCCTAATAGACTCGACAGTAAAAAAATTCTCACCCTAAAATTTTGGTCCTCTTCTTCTTGCCTTGGACATGCACCAGACTTCCCATGTGAACGAATTGTACCTCGTGATCCTGTTCTGACCTCTAGAAGAGTTTCCTCATTTTTGTCTTTCCCTTTCAGCCTTCCATCTCATCCCCCTTCTCCTCCTCCCAGGCCTCTGTCTGTCCTTTGTCGTTTGGTCCTCTTCAGAGGGTGTTTTGCAGAGCCTAGGTTTTTCATTTTGATGATTTCCAATATCTGTTTCTTTTCATGGATCATGTGTCTGGTGTTAGCTCTTAAAACCTCTTTGCCTCGGGCGCCTGGGTGGCTCAGTTGGTTAAGCGACTGCTTTCGGCTCAGGTCATGATCCTGGAGTCCCGGAATCGAGTCCCACATCGGGCTCCCTGCTCATCAGGGGGTCTGCTTCTCCCTCTGCCCTCTTCCCTCTCGTGCTCTGTCTCTCATTCTCTCTCTCTCAAATAAATAAATAAAATCTTTAAAAAAAAAAAAAAAAAACCTCTTTGCCTCACTCTAGATCCCCAATTTTTCCTCTTGGAATCCTCCCCCCATCCCGCTAAAGTGCATTCTAGTTTCATTTTCCACTGAAGCGTGTGATCCACTTCAAGTTCACTTTTGTATGAGGTGTGAGTATTTAGGTAAAGGATTTTTGCTTCTTTGTCTGTGTGCCTGCCTGCCTCCCTGCATGCTTGTGTTTGGCCTGTGGATGTCTGATTACTGTCCTCCAATTTGATGGAGATGCAGGCCATCTTTCCTCCCATGAATGGCTTTGGCACATTTGCCAAAATTTAGTTGGACTTGGGCAATCTGTTTGATTGCACTGATCAACGTGTCTCTCTGTCTACCAACATCACAGGATCTCTATCACCTCTATAAATAAGCATTAAAGTGACTTGATTCCTTTTTTTTTTTTTTTTTTGGAAATTGGTATAGCGATTCTAGTTCCTTTGCCTGTCCATATACCTGGTTAAAGAGAAATACATGTACTTGAAAAACAATTTTTAACACCAAAGGAAGTTCTATATCTTGCTTTTTTTCCCCTTAATTTCATAGAACAGTTCATCATTGACATTTACCTCTTCTCAAACACATACATGTGCATTTGCACCAGTGTTCGCCATACCTGCTTGTTGTCTTTGGACTTCGTTGTGGCAAAAGCAGAGACGGATTTTGTCTAAGCTTTTCTGTGGTCAAATGTATTGATTACCCCCTTTCTGTCTCCTGAGCTTTGTTTGCACGCCTCAGACAGACCTCCTCTGCTTGAAATGATAGGATAAAAACGATTCCTCCATGGCTGTTCTATGAGTACTTCCCTAATTTCGGTTTTACAGTTCCTGCCTGCAAAAATATTTCTAAGTCGTCCTGGGAGCCCACGGCCTGCTGATGTCTTTCTTCTGGGAATTTTCTGTGCCCGTCCTCAATGGCCAGCTTGGAATTGTGTAGAGTCTGCCCTCAGTCAAGCAGCTGCCCAGATTTTCCAGGTCTCCCTTGGGCTGCTGGGGTCACGCTGTGCCAGCCAGGAGCTCCCAAGGCAGACGCCCCGAAACCGCACCAGATGCTCTCCATCTGCCCTAGGCTGAGAGAAGGGCTCCAAAGTGGACCAGGGTAAGATCGGGAGTCGGGGCCGCAGACTGTGCGCCCTCACTGGCTGGTGATCTCGATCTGTCCCCCTGAAATTCCTGCCGCTTGTCAGGCGCCACTTGGCGGCCGCTTTTTTATATAGTTTCTCCCCTCTGGAGCGCCAAGGAAAGTCGGCGAGGGATGGGATTTGGACGCAGTGCACAAGGTGGGGTTACAGAAGGCCGGCGACGCTAGGGTGATGATAGTTCTGCTCCTGCCAAGGTGTCGGCTCATCATCTGCTTGCCAGAGATGGGATGTCCAGGATTATGAGGGAGAGGTGTCGCGACCACCCGCCACGCTCCCAAGGAGTGTTGTGGGGCCGCGGGGAGGGTGGACCCCGCCCGCCGGTGCCCCTTCTCCTGCGGGGACCGCGGGGACCGACAGGAGGCGCTGCGGAGGAATGGAAGAGGGTGTCGGGCGCCTAGGTGCTATCCCACCGTGGCCCTGGTGGTCAGGCCTTAGGTGTAACCTATTTTTTCCCCGCGTCAGTGGTGGGGTCTGGCCTGAGGCTTTATGGGAGGCCCGTGGAGGGCGCAATAGGGCTAGCAGCGGGCACGCATGGGGTCCCGGTGGTGAGGCTCGATTTTCTCACCAATTTTTCTGAGTCCTGCTGCGGGGGTGGGGACCGGCCTGGGCGTGAACGGAGGCCCAGTCAGGGCACCACCCAGCACAGCCAGGATCCGCCGTGAGGTCTAGTCCTCTGGAGGTGCCTCTGCGGAATTTTTTCCAAGTCTCAACCCGGAGTCGGGACAAGCATGGGCCATCCGGTGAGGGCCAGGGAGAAGAGTCCCCAGTCCCAGCCATGGTCCCTGGCAATTGGAAGCGCCTCCGCGGAATTGTTTCCAATTTCCCATTCAGAGATGACCCCAAATGGGTGAACCGGGAAGGGCGGACCCGGCCCACTCCACCTCCCGCGAGTCCCAGTCCTATCTGCCCTGTACCACATCCCTACGGTTGATCAGATGGCCCTGGGAGCTCCAGGGCTGGCGGGGATGGGGTAGGGCTGGGGGCCAGTAGCTGGGCCACAGTCCCAGGAGGGCCTGGCGATCCGTGTCTAGGCCCTGCCACCCTACCGAGTAATTGTCTCCCCTGCAATTGGCGTTTTTGGCTGCCAGATAGCTCACCTTTGGTGATTGCCTCCAGAGAAAGGTGGGCCTCTGGATAGCTGTAGGGCTCTGAGCTTGACCACAATGCCAAGCCCGACTCTGCCCTTGCTTGAGCCGCCTGCCTGGGCCTGTGTGCTGGCTCATATGCATCCAGGCAGTCCAGGCTGCGGTGCCACCTGGGGTCTCCGGCACCCAGCACGGGGGAGGAGGGGGTGGTGGTGGCAGGGTCCACTACCCTGTGCACCCCTGGCACGAGTTGCAGTCACGACAGCCCCACCCTGCAAGACTTCCTGCCGTGTACCAGGCGTCTTCCTCCCTGGGTTGTCTGCTGCTGAAGCAGGCCCCTCAGGTTGCTGTCCTCGCTGGTCTCCCCTCAGGGCCTCTTGTGTATGCACCAACTGATGTGGTGACCTTGCTCTCCTGGGCTGGGCCGAAGCCCCATCAGGCACCGGTGGACATTTATGGTGAGTGGGACCGTGGGACCGCTCTCCTCCCTGCCCATTGGCCTGACCTTGCCCTCCCACACTCTGCCTCATGGCGTCAGCAGGACCAGGTCCCCAGACACAGCGGACGCTCTCGTGTGCCTTTTGGCTTGCGTTGCGTGTAGCCCTCCCCGTGGCGGGAGGGCTGTTCCACCACCACACTGCTCGTGGCCTGGGTGTGTGAGCACGTTGTGCCTGGCCCTCCGTGGTATCCCTGGAGCGCTCCAGGTTGTCCCTCAAGCGCCTGAGGCTGAGTGATGGTGGTGTCATTTCCCATTCCCGGTGACCCCTCTTGGGCCACTGCTGTTGGTGGCATATCCAAAGAGTGAAGGTGGAGTTGGTACGGGATGCATGCTCACTCCCTCTCCGGGGGGGGGCGGGGCGTGCCTCATCCTCCCACTGCGTGCCAGGGGGACTGACTTGGCAGGGAGCGTGCTGTGTGTTACCTCAGCTCGCTTGTGCGCGGGTGTGTGAATTATCACAGCAGACCGAGCGCGGTGACATGGCACTTGGCCCCCTGAGGGCTCCTGTTTTGTGAATAGACTGTGTGAGCCTTGGTCCCCCTGTGCTTGCTAGAAGCACAAGCCCTTCCGGGCAGCACGGGCATTTTGCTCTCATAAGATTTTGACACACGCAGGGAAGCGAATGGGCAAGGCTGTGGCATCACGGGCCTTGTGGCCCTGACCGTGAGTGCTCAGGATGCCCCATGCTCCCCGTGCTGCAGAGCCCCCCAGGCCCTGGTGTCTTTGAAGGCATTTTTACAGGCCTGATGGGCATACAAATGGGTGGGGATGATGTGGCCTCAGGGAGGGAGCCTTCTCTAGCAATCCCAGAGGGTGCCTTGGGGTACAGAGCCCCCAGCTGCTGCTCTGCCTCCCCAGGTAGTGGCCGCTGATGTGACCACCCTTGCGGCCCACGCTACCCCACTCTGAGTCAGGGGAGGGTCCTGCCGGGCCAGCAGGGCCTGGCTGGCCTCAGGTGTGGGGCCCCTGCATGGGAGTGTGTGCCAGGGTTGCCCACATCACGTGCCACGGGCAGCGGGGACTGTCCCAATGTGCCCTGACCCACTGGCACCTGGAGCAGCTCTCTCCACCCACTCCTGCCCCTGGTTGCGGCCGGCAGTGACACGGACGCAGGTCAGGCCGCCTCGAGTGCAGGCATTTCCCCTGGGTGTCAACTCCGTGATGGACCAGACAGATAGAGGTTCAGACAGCCTTCACTGAGGGTCACATGGCAGGTGGGGGGTGTTCTGTATGGCTGTTTCTATGATTTGTCCCCCATAACTGACCACCTGCACCTGCACGTACACAGGCAGGCTAAGGAACTTTGTTTGTGAGACTCCTGCTGTGTGAATAACCTTGAGAGCCTGGTTGTTTGAAATATATTATCTGGCCTCTAGGTCAGAACTGGCCCTTCTGTTCTGGATGCCAAGAGCTACAAATCTTGTCTCACATCCGCTCTGCTCCAGGCTCTGCCAGCCCCCAGAATGGAATCTGGGAGGGGAGGCAGACACATCCGCTCTGCTCCAGGCTCTGCCGGCCCCCAGAATGGAATCTGGGAGGGGAGGCAGACACACACAGCCCAGGCTCCTTGAAAATATAACAATTTCTGTGATAACACAGAAATGTAGCTTGCTCCAAACTGCATGTGGGTGAACAAATGTTTCATGTCTTTTTTTTTTAAGATTTTATTTATTTATTTGAGAGAGAGAGAGAAAGTGCGCACAAGCAGGGGGAGAGGCAGAGGGAGAAGGAGACTCCCCGTTGAGCAGGGAGCCTGATGTGGGACTCAATCCCAGGACCCTGGGATCAGGACCTGAGCTAAAGGCAGACGCTTAACCAACTGAGCCTCCCAGGCGCCCCTTGCACAAATGTTTAATTTCAAACCCTGTCATTTGCCCTATAAATATGGCCCTTATGGGGATGGTCAGTTGGAAGTCTCACCTGAGGGGAGGACGCTCCACCCAGGCCTCTCAGTTGGGACTCCAGCCTGGCTGTTTCCACTGGGCTTCCCCAGCTGATGAGGTTGGATGTTGCAAGTACCCGATTTGATGTAATTTTGCCTTGTTCTCACTTATTGCCTACTATTACCTTCATCTATGTGTAGATTCCTCTTCTGTTTCTATTAGGTTTCTATAATAAATAATAAAGTTTTCTTTCCTTTTCGAAACTGAAACACGGCTGCTGTGAATCTTTGGTTCTGAACAGGGAGCCAGCGGTGGGGCCAGCTGGAGGGAGGCTCAGCAAGGGTGCCGAGGCTGGCTAGCATCCCAGGGGCCGAGGGACTGCCTCGTGCTTGAGGTGGTGCGATCCTGTGTATGTTTACCCGCTGGTCCAGCTGCGTCTCCATTGCATAAATCAACCTGTGTGCTGGAGGCCCTCCCCCTGTGTGTGCCCCTCCCCATCACCACTAACCCCCCCTCCCCTGCCTGCCGTGACTGGCGATAGGCAATCCAGGTTTGATTCCAGAGAGGGAGGCTGAAAAACGGCGACCACATCCAAAGCAGGCAGCAGGTGCACAAATTACCCCCTCTCGACCAGGAGATAGCAATGATAAATAATACAGGAGTCTTCTGAGGCCCTGTAATTGGAATGAGGCCACTTTAAGTCCTTTAACTAGGGTCCATTGGAGGCCAGCAGCTGAAGTAATTCCAGCTCCAATGGATCTTGGGAGCAGGTGGGCGGTCTGCCACAAGGTGAGCCACGGCCTGTCCCTGCCCCTTGCCATCCACCAGGGATGGAGCCTGGGGCTTAATTTGACTCCACATGGGAAACCTCTCCTGGCTGGACATGGACAGGATTGATAGAGTGATAGCTTTTTCTTGATTCTGTGGGTGGTGGCACATGGCCGTTCTTAGCTGGTGGAGAGATCTGTCTGGTTAATTCCAGTAAGGAATGAGACTCTGGCCTGCTAACTAGTTACGCAACCCCCAAGTCTGTGTTTTCCGACTTCTTCGAGGGACAAGTGGTGCTCAGCTACCCAAGATTTAGCAGTAACAGGTCAGTGACGCCCTTAGATGTCGGGGACTGCACATGCTCTACATTGGCCCAGCACGTCCCTACGCTATGCTGGCAGATTCGGGTAACCTGTTGAACCCTGCTGAGGGGTGGAGATCGGGGATGGCCATGGGATCCCCATGAATGAGGAATTCCCAGTAAGTGTGGATCAAAAGCTAGCATTAGGTCCCTGCCATTTGCACATACTGCCCGTGGCTACTACTGATGGGATGGTTTAGTAAGGCTCTTGGATCAGCCCTGCCAGGGTCAGCCCATGGCCTTGGCAAAATGCTGAGAAGACAGTGAAACTTGAGGAAATAAAAGTCGTAACAAGGTTTCCATAGGTGAACCTGCAGGAGGATTATGAACGAGAGCCCCAGTGGCAGGCCCCCAGCCCTTGGTTTATCGCTTGCGAGTCACTCCAGCCATGCCAGCCTGCTGGTCCTGGAGGAGAGAGCTCTCAGGAGGGGAGGAAGGGGAGGAGGCACCTGGGGGCATATGGGAGCCCGTGTCAGGGCCTCCGCAGCTGATAGTGGTCGTCTTGAGGAAGAAGGTGGCACCATGCCCCTCTCCTCTGCTAGTCTCCCCTGGGTCCCTTCAGGGTGCCTGTCTTGTCCACCCCACCACCCCCTCATCTTCCCCACCTCACCTCCTGCAAGACGGGCAAGGGTTTGGGAGGCACATCCTTGCCTTGGCTTTTGGTGTGGGTCGGGGCTGAGGGGGAGGCAATCTAGAACACTGCTGGTCACCGCCTACACCTGCCAGCCAGCCTGGTGTCCCACAGCCACATGCCTGGGGCTGAACCACCCCCTCCACCCCAGTCTTGTCCTGTTGTGGTGGTTGGCCATGCCCTGGGGATGTGTGCTCCAGTGGCGACCCGTGGGATGCCTGGACGTCATCCGCCACTGTGCACTTTCCCCTGGGTTGTGTCCCTGCCATGCTGCATGCCCTGAGCCCACGTGTATGGGGGTGGGGGGGTTACAGGGCGGGAGCACTGCATTCCTCACTCGCTGGGCTGTGGCGAAATGTGGTGGGGCGTGGGAAATGTGGTAGGGAAGACCCACTCCCAGCCCTAGGCGCACGAGGCCCCAGTCTTCCCAGAGTCGGGTTGCTTGGGAATGCAGCCCAAAGCGGGTGGTAGAGTCCATCTAAGGCTGAATACCAGCAGGAGACTGATAGTCAACAAGTGCTGCAAGGGACAGTGGAACTAGAAAGAGGGAGTTCAAGAGGGCGAACTAGAAAGAGGGAGTTCAAGAGGGCGAACCATTTAGAGGTAAATGGGTGGGGTCCCAACAGCGCGCCTGGAGGATTCAACCCCTCTGGGCAATCTGGCCACGTGGGAGGTCCAGCAGATCATTCCCGGCTCCCCTTCCTCCTGACCCTTCTAACCACCTTCTCTGCCCCACTGTCCCTCCTCCCCAGAGGCGAACTCCTGAGGGTGGGGCAGGGCGTGGGGTGGGCAGGAGATACCCATCCCAACCCTGTCACCCCAGGGGGCATTTCCACCCTAGTGGTGCCCTTCCCATGGTGTGACCACTCCCCCACCCCCCACCGCCAACAGGGGGTCAGGGCAGACTGTCCACCATCAACCTGGGAGGTTTCCAAGGAGGCATGCCATGACAAGCATACGTGACAAGCATAGCAAAGTGAGTGCAAGGGGTCAGTGGCGATGTGGGCCACCCACCTGATCCATCTTGAAACATGGATCAAAGAGTCTAACACATGCAGGAGTCATGGGCTCCTAGGAAAGATGCTACAGTGTTCCCAGGATCACTGAGCACAACTGTCAAGAAAATTCTTGAGACATTTTATGGTGCAACTTAGTGAGTTTATTTAAGTAGCACAGGGACAGGACCCGTGGGCAGACAGGGCTGCAGTTTTGCTGTGTGAAGCTGGTGGTTTTATGCTTAGTGCTCAAGAGGGATGAGACACATGGGGAATTAGATCATAAATGTTTTCGAATTTCTACTCATAACACTACTTTTGCAAGATTTCTCTGGTGCTTATCACTCAGCTTGATATTAACTATCATTGAGATGTATAGGGAGTCATGAGACCCTTTAAGCATGTGGCAATCAGGGGAACCCGGGTGGCTCAGTCGTTAAGCATCTACCTTTGGCTCAGGTCATGATCCCAGGGACCTGGGATTGAGCCCTGCATTGGGCTCCCTGCTCCACGGGAAGCCTGCTTCTCCCTCTCCCACTCCCCCCACCTTGTGTTCCCTCTCTCGCAGTCTCTCTCTCTTCTCTGTCAAATAAATAAATAAAATCTTAAAAAAAAAAAAAAAAAGCATGTGGCAATCAGCATGAATTTGATCCTTATTGGAACTATGCAGGCTGTAGGTCAGCCTTCTGGGCTAAAGGAGAACATTTTTCTGCTTCTATCCTCATAAATAGGAAGAATCGACATAAAGGATCAAAAAGCAACCTTGCTAAGCATGCTTGGACGCCATAAGCCAGTTATCCCTGTGGTAACTTTTCTGACACCTTCTGCTTAAACCCCAAAAGGTCAGAAGAATCCTGAGGTCCCACTGTCACGATATGTATTTGTACTGAAAATCAAGATCCATGCCAGGGAGCCGGGCTTCTTACCCATTTAAAGTTTGAGAATAAGTTGGTATTGTTTTGGCCTCAAAACCTCTAATCATTCACTTTACCGGATAAAACTGCATGGGTTTGCCTGTGAGAGATCCAGCTCTCCTAAGGGAAACTTTGGAGGGAACCAGCTACTGGATGGTTCGATTAGGCTTTCACCCCTATACTCAGGTCAGACAACAGATTTGCACGTCAGAACTGCTACGGACCTCCACCAGAGTTTCCTCTGGCTTTACCTTACCCAGGCACAATTCGCCCTCTTTCAGGTCCTAATACCAGTGTTCATGCTCCCCCTCCCCAGTGGTGGCAGCCAAGAGGGGCTGAAGGTGGTTCCTCAGCAGACTGAGAGGCCTCAGGATCCCACCTCCCCTGGTGAACAGCGCCAGCCTGCACTGCACCACTAATGAGGGATAGAAGCAGAAGAATGTTCACCTTGAGCCCAGAAGGCTGAGCTACAGCCTGCCTCGTTCCAATAAGGATCAAATGCATGCTGATTGCCACATTCTTAGAGGATCTCCTGACTGCCTATATATCTCAAGGATAATTAATATCCAGCTGAATGATAAGCACCAGAGAAATCTTGTAAAAGTATTTTTACGAGTAGAAATTCAGAGAAGACGTTTATGATCTAATACTCCCTGCGGGTGTATTCCCTCTTGAGCACTAAGCATAAAACCACCAGCTTCACACAGCAAAACTGCAGCCCTGTCTGCCCACAGGTCTTGTCCTCGTGCTATAATGAAAACACCTTTTTGCACCCAAGACAGCTCAAGAATTCTTTTTTGACCATTCACTCCAGACCCCACATCAACGAACACAAATGTTTCTAAATTCATATGATTTGAGATCATCTTTTTTAAAAAAGATTTTATTTAGTTATTTGAGAGACAGAGAGAGTGAGAGAGAGAGAGAGAGCATGAGCAGGGGGAGTGGCAGGCAGAGGGAGAAGCAGGCTCCCTGCTGAGCAAGGAGCCCAATGCAGGACTCCGTCCCAGGACCCTGGGATCATGACCTGAGCCAAAGGCAGACTCTTAACTAATTGAGCCACCCAAGCGCCCCTTGAGATAATCTTTGATTTAAAAAATGCTATTTTAAGTTTGTTGATTTAATAAAAACAGGCATGTCTTTAGAGTTATCAGCATTAAATATAATGCAGAGAAGCAAAGCAACTTTTTCTACCTGGGTTTACTAATCAAAGAAGCTCATGCTATTTTTTTTTTTTTTTTTGAGAGGGTGGAGGGGCAGAAAGAGAGGGAGAGAGAGAATCTCAAGCAGACTCTTCACTGAGTGCAGAGCCTGTCATGGGGATCAATTTCACAACCCCAAGATCATGACCTGAGCTGAAATCAAGAATTGGACCCTTAACTGACTGTGTCACACAGGTGCCCCTATTAATAAACATGTTTTGTGCTACATTAAGAAAATTTTATTACAAAAATACCTTTCTAAAAATTTTGACATAGGAGGACCTGGCTGGCTTAGTCAGAAGAGCATGTGACTCTGGATCTCAGGGTCGTAAATTCAAGCCCCAAGTTGGGTGTAGACATTACTACAAAGAAAAAAAAAAATAAACTTAAAAAAAATTTTTTGACATATAAGTTTCCTCATCTAGTACAGGAGGCTAATATATGTAAGATAGTTCATATATATCTGCTCCCTGGAAAACAGAGTTCATATAGTTTAAAATATTGGAAGAGAGCTGAGAATATAAAATGAGCCACCTCCAAATGGTCGGAACACTCAGTGTTATAGGCGTAAATTGATTTTCCAAGAACTGTGCGCATTAATGTTAAAAGAATGCAGACAAATCAGCAGGCAGCCCTTTGAAGGATGAGAAACAATGGAACTCCATGAGAGCTTTCTCCTACTATGGAAGGACTTAGTTATCAAACCTTTTGGTTTTCAAAACATGGTCATAGACCATGGATGAATTGAGATTAACATTTATTTAAATAGAAAATATGCATTTTATTGGGGCTCCTGGGTGGCGCAGTCAGTTGATCATCTGACTCTTGGTTTCAGCTCCTGTCCTGATCTCAGTGTGGTGAGATCAAGCCCCGCATCAGGCTCCATGCTCAGCAGGGAGTCTGCTTAGAATTCTCTTCCTCTCCCTCTGCCCCTCCTGCTTGTGCTCTCTCTCTCTCTCAAATAAATAAATATATATATATTTTTTAAGATTTTTATTTATTTATTTGACAGAGAGAGAGATAGTGAGAGAGGAAACACAAGCAGGGGGGGTGGGAGAGGGAGAAGCAGGCTTCCCCCTTAGCAGGGAGCCTGATGAGGGGCTCGATCCCAAGACCCTGGGATCATGACCTGAGCCGAAGGCAGACACTTAATGACTGAGCCACCCAGGCACCCAATAAATAAATCTTTTTAAAAAAGAGAATAGGCATATTATCTATATTATCTCTCTATACAAATGAATAATATATAACTTCAATTATATCTATATTATATAATTGGTTTATTTTTTTTTTAAAGATTTCATTTATTTATTTGACAAAGAGATAGAGAGAGAGCACAGATAGCCAGAGTGGCAGGCAGAGGGAGAGGGAGAAGCAGGCTCTCTGCTGAGCAGTGAGCCTGATGTGGGGCTCGATCCCAGGGCCCTGGGATCATGACCTGAGCTGAAGGCAGACGCTTAACTGACTGAGCCACTCAGGCGCCCCATATAACTGGTTTATCATGAATTTATTATGTATATATAAATTTAAAAAGGAATAATTTCATAAAATGCAAAATAGGAGATGCATCTCAGTATATTAAACTTTTATTTCAGTTACTTATGTGATTTTACATATGTAGGTATGTGCTTGGCCATAATACATGCTATCTTCCTGAGGAATGATCCAACATGCTTGAAAGCCACTGTTCTTATATCACAGTAAATTGAGCAATAAAGTGTCTGTGCAAAAAAAAAAAAAAAGTCTGTGCAGCCAACTGAAAAGGCAAATACCAGAACCAGCACTCTTTCTATTTTGTACATACATTGTGATAAGTCCTCAAGGCCACACTGTAATCATTCTTTGATAGGCTCATACTTTGTTGCCTTGTCTTTTCAGATTTGTGGTCAGTCAGCAATTTTTCAAAGATCTTCTTCCATGTCTTATAACTATTTATAAGACTGGGAATTCTGTGGCAGCTTCCCAGATATTTATAGTTCTGCCATCAGTTAAAAAGTCCCGTCTTTCAAATCTTTATTCTGTCAACTCATCTTAGAGCAACCCTCTTCAACAATAATGTGGGGATCCAGTTGCCCCTGCCTGTTCTGTCATTCTCAGCCTAACAGAGCAATGTCAGGATGAGCCTATAGACACGAGTGAATCTCATTCTGTTCTTTCCAAAAAGCATATGGTTTATTATAACTATATTATATATAATATTATATATAAGGAGTTTACATTCTTTTATTTTAATGCATGAGGAATTATACTAACCTCTCAGAGTAATTTGTAATACTCTATAAGAACTGCTCTCCATCATTTCTTTTCTAGATAAGCTTTGTAAGGTTTAGAAATTGAGAAAATGGTATTTGAACTAATAAAGTTCAAATTGTCATTAAAAAATGTTTGGTTTTCAGAAAACTAGGAATTATATGGGTGAAAGAAATTGTATATGAAAAATAGGTAAAAAAATATATAGAATTTTTCTAAGATTTTAGTTAAAAAAGTTAAGTTTAAGTTAAAAAAAAGTTTTATTATCAAACATACAATGGTGTATACCTAGAATTTGATTTTCTCTCTGTTAACAAAAAATTCTTAGATTATTGATCTGCTGTTAATAAGAAATTGTAGGGGAGCCTGGGTGGCTCAGTCGTTAAGGGAGGCCTGCTTCTCCCACTCCCTCTGCTTGTGTTCCCTCTTTCGCGGTGTCTCTCTCTGTCAAATAAATAAGTAAGATCTTTAAAAAAGAACTGTAAAAGATTTGTCTTTACCTTTAATATAATCTACCTAGAAAATAACAATTCTCTGTTTTGTCTTCGTCAGGTCTTTGATTACTCAAGTAAACTGAGTCTCCTGAACATTTAGAGAGCTAAGTTTTGCTTACAGCTATGTGACCTTTGTGTTTGCCTTTGAAATCTTTTCTTGTCACTTAGGTGAAATAGATAATTAAATAGAGCTCCATAATGATCTGTGATCCTATTTGGTCAAATGTACAAACCTTTTGATATTTTTGACAAACTGTCCATAATCAAATTCTAAATAAAGTCTTTTGGGGGTGCCTGGGTAGCTCAGTTGGTTAAGCATCTGACTCTTGATCTCAGCTCAGGTCTTTTTTTTTTTTTTTTAAGATTTTATTTATTTATTTGACAGAGAGAGACCCAGCGAGAGAGGGAACACAAGCAGGGGGAGTAGGAGAGGGAGAAGCAGGCTTCTCGCGGAGCAGAAAGCTCCAAGAGAGAGAATCTTAAGCAGGGTCCACACCCAGTGCAGAGCCTGACTCAGGGCTTGATCCCATAACCCTGAGATCATGACCTGGGCTGAAACCAAGTTGGACCTCTCACCAGCTGAGCGACCCAGGCGTCCCAACCCCTGCTTCTTTGACCCACAGCTGATAAAAGGAGATATACTTCAATATTGAAGGCCTAATTGCTTCTCTTTAAAATAACAATGCTTTAGGGGCGCCTGGGTGGCTCAGTCGGTTAAGCATCTGCCTTCGGCTCAGGTCATTATCTCAGGGTCCTGGGATCAAGCCTGGCATCTGGCTCCCTGCTCAGCAGGGAGCCTGTTTCTCCCTTTCCCTCTGCCCCTCCTCACCGCTCATGCTTTCTCTCTCAAATAAATAAATAAAATCTTTTAAAAAAACAAAACAAAACTTCCTTGCCTATCAAGGGGTGAGAAAACGTTCCAGCGACCCACCTCTGCCATGCCATGCCTCAAATCCCTACTTGGACTAAATGCCATGCCTATTTGTAGCAGAGGAGTGTCCTGTCCACCCAGCCCACTGTCTTTAGAAATGGGGGTGCTAGCGGGCCCTGCGGAATATATAGATCTTCCAGATGCCCCTGCCTCCATTCCTGAAGCCTGTAAAAAGGGGACAAGGGAAATTCCCACTGATGCCTGGTATACAGATGGATCTAGTCAAGGAAATCCATCCACCGGGACAGTAGTCACTGTGCAGCCCAACACTGACACCATCTGGATGGACCAGGAACAAACCACAGCCCCAGGTGGGCTGACTTAGCTCCAAGCTGGTCTGGCTGCTGCTTACTCACAGGTCTTGGCCATTAGCCCTTTGCACTGACAGTTGAGCTGTTTGGGAGGGATTAACACTATGGCTCTAACAATGGGAAGCCGAAGGGTGGATGATTATGAATAAACCCATATGCAGTCTGGGTGTGTGGAAAAACATCTGGGGGCATCGGCAAGAGCCCAAGGCAGTCCTTGCTGTTTTCCACGACCCAGCTCATGAGGCACTGACACCCCACGGCAGCCAGAAAGCTAGTGTCTTAGCTCACATACGAGCCCCATCTGCTGACCATTCAGTAGATAGATACAGCATATTGGGTGCACAGCAAAAATAGCCACTGCACTGCCCAAGTAGGATGCCATGTGGTCAAGGATGCCGGACTGCTTTTGAAGCACAATGACTTGGTTAAGGCAGTAGCAGCAAGTTCTAAACAATGCCCAAGGCAACTGCCAACAGAGTCTGGTACCATCTACCAGAATTCCCAGTTGGTGAGAGACTGACAAATTGATTATATTGGCCCCCTCTCTCTGAGTGAGCATTTTACATATGCTTTGGTTTGTATGGAGACTGCACCTGGCCCCAGCCAAGCTTTGCCCTGTCACCATGCAAATGAGGTTGCCACCATTAGGGAATTATAGAAGCCGACTCCCCAGGATGGATACTTTTGTCAAATAGACAGTGATCGGGGATCACATTTCAAGGGTCATGATACATAAGACCAGGCAGAAGACATTGAATGGAGGTCCCATCTTCCCTCCAACCTGTGAGCAGCAGGGTTGGTGGTAAAAGAAAAAAAATTATAAAGCAGCACATTAAATTACTAACACCTTGTCCAGTAGACTAAAGTACTGTCCCTAGCTTTAGTACACTTGAATGATCAACCACAGGGCCTGTTGCCCATATGCCAGACTGGTGACTCCCGCGGAGGCAGACAACACTGTACGGACGTTGTGAGAAACAGCCAGTACCCAGACTCTCACCACGGATCAAAGCACGATGCTGCTGAGAACGCCAAGCCCCATCACAGCTGGGAAAGGAGTTATCTTTTGGAATTTGCAATAGGATATCTCACTGGGATGTGTGTTACTTCGCACCCCAGGTGATGGGGAAGTACTCAATCTTCACTGGGATCCTGTTGTCCTCCTGCAAGCTGGACCTGTTACAAGATACTATCCTTGCAATGAAATATGCACCATTCAAAGAGGGGAGAAGGTAAGGTCCTTGTCTAACATATCCCATCCCCAGTCCATCTACTCACGAACGGCAGTGCTGCCTCCCCTGGCCATCACGTATGGTATGAACAACTGCGTCAAATTTCTAAAGCTGTCACCCTCTCTCTCCTCGAGGGCACATGCTGTTTCGCATTGAGATGATCATTTGGCCACTGTCTTTATTTCTTCCATTTGCATGGAGGATGTTATAGCGCATCTAGAAGCTCTTACTAAATTCACTCAACAAGCCTTGAATAATGGAAACAAAGTCAGTTTTTATGGATCATTAACATGTCTCTAATGAGAAAAACTGTCTTCCAAAATAGGATGGCCCTGGACATTATTATTGCTCCACAAGAAGGCTCTTGTGCCATTATCCGAACAATCTGTGATGCGTGTTCGTACTTGATGTGTCTGTTAATGTATGGTCTTTATTAAATTGCATGAGGACAAAAGTGAACACTCTGACCCAAACCCCAGCCTCGTGGACTTGATAAATTCGTGGTTTGGATCATGGTGCTCTTGGCGAAAAATCTGTCACTGATCTTGTGAATCGTTGTCTTACTCTGGGATTTCTCTTACATGTGCCTGTATTTTGCTGCGCCATATGCCCCCCACCCATGGGGCCAAAGCAGCCACTTCCATGGTCGTGAGACCCCTTACTGAACACACAGAGCACAGTGCAGAAGAGAGGTTCGTGTGAGATTGGAAAAGTGAGTCATGAGGGGTGGAAGACAGGGATAGTTCATCAAGAAGCTGTGACTGCCACGTGACCCAGGAGCTGGACCTGGGTGATCAGAGGCTCCTCACGCCCCGCCCTATTTTTGGAGTGTGGTTTTCACTTGTTTTCCCCACTTTCAGGGGCTGCTCCAAAGACACAGCCTTGAGACAGGGATGTGGTGCTGGGACCATCTGGGTGGTATATGCGACTGAACCCAGGGAAGCCTTCTATAGAAATGTTTAAGATTTGGCAGGTGGGTAGAGAGATCTACTCCTCTTGCTGCTGCCCAAGAAAGGTCTTGTATGTAAGTTCCCTTTGCTTATGAAAACTGCCACTTACCAAGCTGCAGTGGCCTGCTTTTCTTTTTGGACTCTCTCTGCTCTCAGTTTCAGATGACACCTGGGACATTTCTGAGTAAAGATTTTCAGGAACGGAAGGAGACGATAGCTGAAGAAGAGAACTTTGCCAAGACCCTTGACCAGGTCTGTATACCCTCTACTCACTGCAGCTTCTTAGTTTTTTTCCCCTCTTAGAGAGAAAACACTGTTACCTGCATTTCTCAGCCTACTGCAAAAGAGGGAAATCCTTCTGACTATTGGACCTGTCACCAGAAACTCCAATCTGCTCACGATGTCAGAGACCTCTGGGTCTTCCCTGTAACTAATTTTTCAGTCCCAGATGCCACTGTTGGTTAGTCCTGCAAGCCTATGGATATTACCTGTCAGGTTAAGTTGTTACAACCAGCTCTTCCCATACCTAGTTTCGACCTTTCTCCAGTCATAACCCGTCCTAGCTCAAATGAACACTTCCGCCCCTGTCAGTCATGTAACCCCTGCTTCCCCACGATCTTTTCCTTTCCTAAATACAATCTGTTCCACGAAAACCAAGGTAAATACAATTAGGGTTACACCTCTTTATGAGGATTTTTAGAAACCCCTTTAAGAAGTAATAGCCTCTTACAGTATGTCATCCCATTATGCGTTGACCTCTGATTTCACATCTATCTAAACATTTATATGCCCCTGGGAAATGCTGTCAACCACAAACAAAAATGAATTAGATGGAGCGTAGAAGGACTCCAGCTACAGTCTATTTATCGTTAGACTCATCAGCTGGAATTTCTTGTACCGTTTCCAGCCATGGGTCAGAGCAAATGGGATATTTAATTGTCCCTGTTAAAACCCGTAACAAATCAAAAGGCTCCCACTGGCTCATCCCATTGAGCCTCTACGGCTGCCTTAAATGGGAACTTCCATGAGGCCCACATGACTCTGGATTTGCCTCCATAAGGAGAGCCTCTCTCCCACAGAGTGAAGCATGTGCCCATGAACGCATGATAAATAATCTCTCCCTCATGTTAGGAGAGCTAGTCACAACCCTGTGACAACCTAACAATGATCACTTGCGGGCTAAAGCAATTTCAGATAATCACATGGCCCTTGATTATCCACTGACTGAACAGGAAGGTGCTTGTGCAACAGCAAATACCACGTGTTGCACATGGATAAATTCCCCTAGGAAGAATAAATCCAATCGCATAAAATTGGAAAACAAGCATATTGGCTACATCAAATCCCACGTGGTCTGTTACTCAACTGGTTCTTCAGGTCTGGGCTCCTAGTTTAAAACATTAACTAGGGGCACCTGGGTGGCTCAGTTGTTAAGCATCTGCCTTCGGCTCAGGTCATGATCCCAGGGTTCTGGGATCGAGTCCCGTGTTGGGGGGGGTCCCTGCTCAGTGGGGAGTTTGCTTCTCCCTCTGCCCCTCCCCCCCTCATTTTCTCTCTCTCAAAAATAAATAAAATCTTTAAAAAAAGATTACTATCTAAACTGGGGTCATTATTCTGCAACTTATTTCATTTTGTATAATCAATTTTAAACTTTGCTGCCTGCCAGATCTCTGCAGAAGCGAGGCACCAAATAGGGTGATGCTGGCTCAGGGCTTTGAGATGATCTATCTCCTCTTTTTATGAAAAAAGGAAGATCACTCCCTGCCCCGGCAACAACACACTAACCATCCGTTAGAGCCAATGAGAAACCACCATAATCTCAAACTCTTGTTCTCCAATGAGTTATGTACAAAACAACCCTCTCCAGTTTCCTCCTAAAACCTAATAAATGCTGACCTTTTGGTTGTCTTTTCAGACATGCCTGTGGTTTGCCATGTTTTGCTGTCCTGAATTGCAATTCCTCTCCTATCCCTGAATAAACTGATTTTACTAAAAAAAGTAATAGGCTACTTGGGGCGTCTGGGTGGCTCAGTAGGTTAAGCATCTGACTCTTGGTTTTGGCTCAGGTCATGATCTGGGGGTCGTGGGATTGGGCTCTGCGCTCAGCGCAGAGTCTGCTTGTCCCTCTCCCTCTGCTCCTCCCCCACTCTCTCCCTCTCTCTCTTACTTACTTACTTTTAAAGAATTTTCTTTATTTATTTGACAGAGAGAGACACAGCGAGAGAGGGAACACAAGCAGGGGGAGTGGGAGAGGGAGAAGCAGGCCTCCCGCGGAGCAGGGAGCCCGATGCGGGGCTCGATCCCAGGACCCTGGGATCATGACCTGAGCCGAAGGCAGACGCTCAATGACTGAGCCACCCAGGCACCCTTCTCCCTTATTTATATAATAAATAAATAAAAATCTTTAAAAAAAGAAATAATTAGCTATTTTGAAGGTTGACAACCCTAATAGCCCCCTCCTGTGACCCAGCCTGGCATGAAATTGCCCTGTTCAGATCCCTGTCTCTCACGACCTGAATGAGCAGCAAGTGCATGCACATCCATACACCGTCAGCCACTCTTGGGCTGCAGGGGACATTCCAGACCCAACCACCTGCACGGCCTCAGGGACCTACACCTCCATTAATCTTTATGAGGCAGAAGTGTATAACTGGTGACAGACTGTCCCCATTTAGACTGGCTACCTGGGGGCCGTCCTAAGCTTCTCCAGCTATCAGGGCTCACAAGTGTCTATTATTGGAGTGTAACCTGGCCATCCCACCAGGCCCCACCCTGGAAAAACAGTCCAGATTCCTCTAGCTCTGCTTTCAGGGGGAATATATGCATTTGTGTAGGTTATATCTTAGAATTAGGCAAATGCCAGTTACCCCAAAACTCCTTCCTGTGACCTGGCCTTGCCCCAACATTGCCCTGTACCAGGTCCCCGGCTACACTCTCTGCACAGCCCATCCCGTGGACAGTCTGCACCCTGTCAGTAGGCCCTTGGATGCTGGGGCCCTCCAGGCCATTGGGCACAGGCAGGTTCCCGGCCACCTGGCAGTTTCCAGGATGGAGAGATCCCACCATTGGAAAACCTTTCTGAGGTTCCACCTTAAATGGGCTACTGTCACTACCCTTTTAGATGGGCTACCTGATGGTGGACCAGCTTCTGCAACAATCAAAGCTCCCAGGTGTCTCTTATTGGAGGGTACCTCGGCCACCCCACCCAGGTTTACCATGGCAAGGCAAATTCATATTCTTCCAGCTCTGCCTTCAGCAGGAATATGCCCATTTGTGTAGAATAACCATTGGAATTAAGCTGATGTCAGGTCCTCCACCCTTAGCCCTGTCATGTGACCTGACCTTGCCTAACATTGCCCTTTCCAGGTCCCTGGCTACCCTGTCTTGTGTGACCCATGCATGACCACCCACTCTCTGTCAGCAGGACTTGGCTGCCTGGGCCCTCCAGGCCTGTGGAGTTTAGGTAGGGTCCTAACCCCTGCTTGCCTCTAGGTGAGAGAGACTGGACCCACAGAAAAATTTCTGAGCAACTGTGATTTACTACTTGGACTGGCTGCCTGATGGGGTCCTGGGCTCCTGGAGGAATCAATGCTCCCAGGAATCTCATATTGGAGGGTAACCCGGTAATTCCACTTGGCCCCACTCTGGCAAGGCAGTCCAGATTCCTCTAGCTCTACCTACGGGGGAAATATGCACATTTGTGTAAGGTGCTGTCCATAGACCCCCTCCTGTGCCCAGGCCTGCCCAACATTGCCCATTCAAATACCCTGGCTCTCCTGCCCTGAGTGGCTATCATAAATAAGCACAGTCTGGACCCTGTCAGCTGGCCCATGGCTGCTGGATCCCTGGAGGCCTATGGTTCTCAGGCCAGTCCCCCAAAACCTGCTAGCCTTCTGGGTGGAGAAAACCGACCACCAAAAATTTTTCTGACTTCAGTTGTGCTGGTAATTGTCCGTCACTATTTGGACTGGCTTCCTGATGGGGTCTGGGCTTCTACAGCAATGTAGGCTCCCAAATGTCTCTTACTAAAGGAAACTCTGGCTATTCTGCTAGCCCCACACTGAAAAGGCAGTCCAGATTTTTCCAGCTCGGCCTTCAGGGGGAATATGTGCATTATGTAGAGTAAGTCTTGGAATTAGGCAGATGCCAGAAACCCCCAATGGCCTGCTCCTTGGACTTGACCTCTCCTAACACTTCTCCAGGTTCCAGGCTACCCATGTGCAGCACAAACCCCATTAGACACCATTGGGCAAAACCAGCATTCCAGAACTTGGAGGTAGGGCCCATTCCCAACCACGTCCATAGCCCCTAGGGCAGAGGGAGCCCATGCCCTGAAGATCTTCCCAAAGAGGCAGCTTTATTTTTTTATTTTTTTTTTTATTTTTTTTTTTAAAGATTTTATTTATTTATTTGAGACAGAGAGAATGAGAGAGACAGAGAGCACATGAGAGGGGGAAGGGTCAGAGGGAGAAGCAGGCTCCCTGCCGAGCAGGGAGCCCGATGCGGGACTCGATCCCGGGACTCCAGGATCATGACCTGAGCCGAAGGCAGTCGCTTAACCAACTGAGCCACCCAGGCGCCCCAAAGAGGCAGCTTTAAAATGAACAGTCAGTCTGGCTGATGGGTCCTGACTGGCTGCCTGATGGGTCCAGGGATTCTCCAGCAGTCAAGGCTCCCAGTTGTCACTTATTGTAAAATATCCAGCCAGCCAGACTGGCCCCAACCTGCTCTGCCTTCCCGAGGATTATGCACATTTGTGTAAGTCAGCCTAGGAATTAAACAGATGCCTTGTACCCACAACAGTCCACTCTCATGACCAGGCTTCTTCTGATACTTTCTCTTAATGGGTGCCTGGCGATCCTGACCTACTTGGCCCACACATGTACAGTATGCACTCAGCAGCAGCCCTTGGGCCGCTGGGGCCCTTTTAGGCCTGTTCAGCTCAGGCTGGTCCCCAACCACCTGCATAGCCTCTTGGGAAGAAGGAGCCCACCTGCCAAAATCTTTTTGATGAGGCAGTTTTAAATTGGCTGCAGGATGCATTTTGACTAACAGGTGTCACTTAACGGAGGGACTCTGACCATCCAGCCTAGTCCTGACCTGGAAACCTTTCCAGATTCCTCTAGCCCCGCCTTCAGGGGCATATGCACATTTGTGAATGTTAGGGATTGGAAAAAAGAAGATGCTCTGCATACACAAAGTACTGCTCCTTTGACAAGGCCTCCCCAGATCCCTGCCTTTCCAGATTCCTCCTTACTCTGAGCTGTTGCTTAAGCACACACAGTTCATCCCCTTCAGAATGCCTGAGACAGCCAGGTCCTGTAGGCTGGTGAAGCTGCTGCCTGGTTCCAAACACCTGCATGGGCTCCAGTATAGGGTGGATCCATCATTAAAATCACTCTGAAGGACCAGCTATGTACTGGGTACAGTGAGTCCCCATTTGGACTTGATTCCTGAGGGTTTGGGGGCTGCTCCAGCAACCCCTGCTCTTAGGAGTCCCTTGTAAGATGATACCATGGCCAACCTGGGGGGCCCCACCCTGCCAATGCAGTCCATTCATTTGAGCTCTTCATTCAGGTAGAACATAGGCCTTTGGGTAGTTTACGGCTTATAAATACACACATCCCTTTTTCCCAAGAGCCACTCTTCTAACTCAGCCTCTCAAGACCATTGTCATGTTTTAGGTCCATGGCTACCCTGAACTGTGGCACACATTCATGGAAATGGTATATTTCTGAATGGGATGTATAGATGGAGGGAAGACCCTCTGCATTAACGAAATTCCAATAGCGGAATTGCTGGAATTTCCAAGAGGTGAGCCTATCCAAATCAAGCAGTTGGGCATTGGAACCACTCTGGTTCACAAGGCATGCTTTACAGATGGATCAGCCTCCATGACACCATTTGGAGTACACAGGCAGGCTACGACCTTGAAGGCTAATCATGGTCTAACAAAATCAGGCTCAGGAGAATCAGAACAATATGCTGAACAAATAGCCGTAAAATTGGCAATTGAACAATCTACTAAAGAAAATCAGAATGAGGTATATCTTTTCTTGGACTCATTGGCTAATGCAATAGCGCCTTGGTCAGGAACATGGCAGGCTAATGACTAGAAAATTGTAGATAAGAACATGTGGGGTAAGGATATATGGCAGAAAATAGAACTGGAGGACATTTCCATATTCATCACACATGTCTCTGCACATCAAAAGGACTACTCTGAAATAATCAAATTTAATAACCAGGTATACAACCTCACTAGAAAAATGAATGAGGTAAAGATTCATAAAATTTAACTTAAAAAAACACAGTGATTCATGGCTGTGGAGGAAACCAAAACAAACATACATAAACAAGAAGGACAATGGAACCTAAAATCTGCACAGACAATTATGCCAACTGATAGGATCATCGCGTGGGCACATCACCAAACAGGTCATTTTGGCATACCCAGAAGGAGAACATGGTTAGAGAAAAGAAACATGTATACACCTACCAAATACATCCAATTTCAAATTTAAAAATGAGAATTGCTGAAGGTTTTAAGTCTTAGAAGTCATTAATGAATAATACAGATTAAATCAAAGCTGACGGATCTTTCCAAATTATACAAATGATGATAGAACCCCTGCCTACATCCAAGAATAAATTGTATGTATGCATCATTGTAGACACATGGCCAGGAATAGGAATATCTTATCCTCATAGAAAAAAAAAATGATCAAAATCTACCATCAGAGCCTTAAAGCTCAGGCAGGTCTGCTTGGAGGAGACCCTGCCCATCCCTCCTGGCCTAAGCAGTTCATATAGATTTCTTTAGCTCTGCCTTCAGGGGTAATGGGCACGTTGTGTATGTTAGGTCTCGGAAGTTGTCAGACGACTGGCAACTCTGAGAGCTGACAACAATGACCAGGTCCCCCAGACCTTGCCCTCTCTCAGCCCCTGGCTCCCCTGGTGGACATGGCAGGCACAAGGGTCTAAAGCACTTAATCAGCCCACCCATGGCAGCTGGGGCTCTCCAAGGCTGTGGAGATCAGGTCTGTCTAGAAACTCCTACAAAGCCTGGAGCTACCCCACCCCTCAGGAAACTTTTGGAAGTGCTCTTTGATCTAGTAGCAGTCAGTCCCCATTTGGATTGGCTGCCTGGTATTCTCAGGCTTCACTGCAACCCCTGCTCACAGGTGCTTCTAGGTCACTGAAGCACCAGCCGCCAGCCAGACAGGTCAGATTTCCGCAGCTTTCCCTTCAGAGGGAAGAGGTGCATTCCTGTAGGTTAGGGCTTGGAATGAGTCATAAGCTTGGTTCCTCCTACAGCCTGCTACATGGCCTGGCCTCTGCAGACAATTGCCCTGTTCCACATTTCTGGCATCCCTGCTCATGCTCCTTGTGCATGTTCAGGACACGTCCCTCCTCCAGTATAGACAGTCAGGGCACTGTAGGCCTATAGAGCATCTCCTGACCCCAGAGCACCAGCACAGCCCTTCGGGTGGAGTTATCCCACACCTGAAATTCCTTTGGGGTGGCATCTTTAAACTAGGGGCAGTCATCGTTCTGTGGGCCTGGCTGCCTGACCCGTTCCTGGGCTTCTCGAGCAGCAGTGTTCCCAGGTGTCTCGTGGTGGAGGATGGCTCAGGCAGGAGGCCCCTGCAGGGTTCAGTGCCACCCCACCTGACCCTGGCAAGGCAAACTGGTTTCCTCCAGCTCTGCTTTCAGGGGAATGTGGTATCTGGCTTGGAATGAGGCAGAGGTCAGGGACCCCACATAGCCTGCTCCTGTGACCCAGCCTCTCCACACAGCTGCCCACTTCCATGCCCCTGGATCACCAGACCTGGGGGCCCGGGCAGGTGCATGGCAGCCAGCCTCGGCCTGCAGGGGGCGCTGCAGGCCCCTCTGGTTCTGAGAGGACCCTTACTACCTGAATGGCCTCAGGCTGGAGGGAATCCACACTGGTAAAATGTTTGGAGGCCACGGGTTTAAACTGGAGACAGTCAGTCTCCATTTGGACTGCCTGCCTGTTGGGGCCCTGGGCTTCTCCAGCAATCCAGGCTCCCAGGTGTCTCTTACTGGAAGATCCTTTGTCCATCCTGTGCCTCCCTCACCTCTGTCGACCCCTACAAAGTTTCCAGAGTCCTCAGTTCTCTCTTCAGGAATTATGTGCTTGTTTTTTTGAAGATTGTCTTTTTTTTTTTTTCAAGTGATCTCTACACCCAGTGTGGGGCCCAAATTGATGAGCCCGAGATCAAGGTCACATGGTCTACTGACTGAACCACCAGGCGCTCTGGGACTATGGGCATTTGTGGAGGTTGGGACTTGGAATAAGGCAGGTGCCAGGTTCTTCCAGGAGGCTGCACTGTGACCTCGCCTCTCCCTATGCCACCTGGTTTCAGATGTCTTGCTCACCGTATTTCCAGTGCTTGTGCATGAGCATTGTGCTCTTTGCAGCCGGCCTTGGACTGCCAGAGGGTGTCTTGGCCCATGGGCTTCAGAGAGGACCCCAATGACCTGAATGGCCTCATGATGGAAAGAGTCAACCTCAAAACACTCTCTGAGGCTCTGGCTTCAACTGTTGACTTGCCTCCCCCATTTGAACTGGCTACCTGATTGGGTCACTGTGTTCTCCAGCAACAGACCTCCCAGAAGTTCCAGTTGAAGCTGGAAGCTCAGTTATTCTGGGAGGACTGTTAGCCACCCTTGAGGCTGGAGGGTATTGGGGGAGAAGCCTGGTTTCCATATTCCTGGATGGCCCTGGCAGCCCATGTCTGGCTTTCAGGATTTGGACTGCACATGGGCAGGGTCTGTAGGTTCTGGGCCGTCAGGGACCTGGATCAGGCCTGCATCCCAAGAGGCTTGGTCTCAGAAAAGGGCCATGGGGTGACAAGGCACCTGCCTAATGCCAAGCCCCAAGTTACCTACATGCTTATATTCCCCTTGAAGGCAATCTGCACTGCCTTGCCACAGCTGGATTGGCCCGGATGGCTGGGTATCTCCAATATGAGACCCCATGACCCTTGATTGCTGCTGAGAAAGGTAAAGGAAAATGGTGTCGCTTGTATGTCAAGTGGTTTTAACATGTAAACTTGGGGACATTACATAATGGGCCCCCTGCTGGTCCTCATTGGAGGAAACAATGAACTTTGAACTGTGCCAAGCTGCAAATGTCCCAAGGACTCAGCCCAAACACTTGCAACTTGGTCCAGTAAAGTCTGTATGAAAGTCTGTGTGAATGACCAACAATGACCTCTTCCTCATTAGAATACTAAAATCTCGGCCCAAAGGGGAGCACCAGCCTCATTCACAGAACATACAATGTGTGTATAGGCATGTCTCCTTAAGACACACGTAGGACCTCATACTCTCCTCTCAATCCAATGACAAGGCTTCCCCACCCGAATATTCATCCTCACCCTAAATAAAAGGAACCCATCCACCCTTGCTGGGGGAGTCAGGGCTTTGGAAGCCATTCCCTGTCATCTCTTTATTTGCTGCAAATGAAGTTTTCTTTGTGCACAGCTCACCTGGTGCAGGGTCTGTAACTCACCAAGGAGAGGACTCGCGTGGGCTTGGTGACAGCTTCCTGACAAGAAAATAACCGCAGGCTCTCTAAAGCCAACTCTGACCTTTCTCAGAGACTTTCCAAAGTAGAAAGCTTCCCTGAGCTGCTGCACTAACCCTTGTGACAACAGTCACTACTCCTCCTCCACCCTCTTCTCCCTGTTTTCCACCCCTCGACCCCAGCTGAGCTGAGCTTTCAAACTATAACAACCTTGAAGTTCCCCCCAAGTCCCCCTGTCATTCAAGCACCTATAAGGTGAAACCTAATGAAGGAGGTTTAGGAACTCCCTCTGTTTCTTGTAGCCCTCGCACTCAGGCTGAACTGCAAACTATTATGAAGGAATTGCCCGATGCCCTTGAAGACCCTCTAGGCTTTGCTAAGGAGCTTAACTTGATCACCCAAACTTACAAACCTGGTAATTCTGACCTCTACCAGCTTATTCATGTGCTTGTAGGTAAAGGCCATGCTGGGAAAGCTTTAACTTAGATGAGTCCCCTTTAAGGGGCACCCTTCAAAAAAAGAGGATTTCAGAGCTCTTGTTTCAGAGCTCTTGGAGACAATGGAATCCATTCTTTGATTGATATGCAGAAGCTTGTAAAACACAAAATGACTTCAAAAACAGTTTTAAAGGAGCTTTACAGCATGCAAATAAAACAGTCTTTAGTAAAACACTTGGTCATCTGACCAAGCAACTAACTTAGTCCATCTGCCAGAAACACAATTTGCAATTTTATTTCAGTTACTTATAAGGGCATGCACACAAACAAGTGTGATGTGTGTGTGTGTGTGTGTGTGTGTGTGTGCTCGGCCATGAAATACACAATATTCTTGCTGTGGAATGATCCAACACGCTTGAAAGTCACTACTCTGACACCACAGTAAACTATTAACAAGACTCTGCGCAGCCAGCTGGGAAGTCCAATCTAAGCACAAGCACCCTTGCTGTCTGCACACACACGGGGATGACTTCTCAAGGCCACACTGTACTCACCAGGTGACAGGCTCAGACTTCGTTGCCTTGTCTCTTCAGGTTTGCAGCCAAGCGGCAATCATGATTTAAAACAGCTTCTTCCACTTCTTGTAACTACCTGCAAGGCTGGGAATGCTGCCGATGGCTCCCCGGATATCTAGAGCTTTGCCATCCATTCAGAAGATGTCCCATTTTTCAAATCTTTATTCTGTCTACCTGACTTAGAGCAACCCTCTTCAACAATATTGTGGGGATCCTGTTGCCCCTGCCTGTTCTTTTATTCTCAGGCTAATAGAGCAGTGTCAGGATGAATCTAGAGACAAATGAATCTCACACTGTAATTTCCAAAAAGCGTAAGGTTGAAAGAATATCGAGAAGGGAATTTAAATGCAGTCAAGCAAAGACTGGAATGGATTTATTGAAGCGGAAGAGAGAGTTTTGTGAGGTTTTTTAAAAGGATTTATTTATTTATTTGACAGAGAGATAGAGAGAGAGCACAAGTAGGCAGAGAGGCAGGCAGAGAGAGAGGGAGAAGCAGGCTCCCTGCTGAACAGGGAGCCCGCTGCGGGGCTCGATCCCAGGACCCTAGGATCATGACCTGAGCCGAAGGCAGCCGCTCAACCGACTGAGCCACCCAGGCACCCCTGAAGAGAGAGTTTTAATCCTGAAAGTACACTGGTGCATAATTAAAATTTGGTTTTCTTTCTGTTAAAAGGACAAGTATTCTTGGAGTATACTGGTCTGTTCTAAATAAGAAATTGAAAATAATGAATAATGTTTATTTACCTTTAGGTAAGCTACCTGTGAATCAAAGATCTATGTTTTGTCTCCATCACGTATGATTACCCAAATACACCGAGTCTTCTGGATATTAAGAGACCTAAGTTTCACTTACAACTATGTGACCCTTTGTATTTGCCTTCAAAATCTTTTCTTGTCATTTGGTCAACTAGATAATTAAAAACTGTTTGATAGCCATCTATAATCCTGTTTGATCAAGTATCCAAAACCTTTTGATTTTTAGCAGACTTCCCCAAATCAAATTCTAAATAAAGATTTTTTGACCTAAAAGTAAACAAGAATTTTCAGAAATCTCCTGGAACTTCTCAAAAGATTTGTTCCCTCTCCGTATAGAAAAGGAGATCTTCTGTACCTCTGAAACAAATAATGCAATATATTTTAAGAAAAAAGAAGAAGAAGATAGCAGGAGGGGAAGAATGGGGCGGGGAATCGGAGGGGGAGACAAACCATGAGAGACGATGGACTCTGAAAAACAAACTGAGGGTTCTGGGGGCAGGTAGGAGGATGGGTTAGCCTGGTGATGGGTATTAAAGAGGGCACGTTCTGCATGGAGCACTGGGTGGTATGCACAAACAATGAATCATGGAACACTACATCAAAAACTAATGATGTAATGTATGGTGATTAACATAACAATAAAAAATTTAAAAAAAGAAAAGGAGATCTTACACTAATTAGGGTTATTTGATATATCAAATTACATGGAAGCATTGTCAAACAAAAAGTGATGCTAATTGAAAAAAATAAAAAGTGACAATAAGCTTTAATGATTTTTTTTTTTTAATTCATTTCAGAGAGAGAGAGAGTACACAAGCAGGGGGAGACAGGGCAATGGAGAGGGAGAAGCAGACTTCCCCCTGGGCAGGGAGCCAGATGTTGGGCTGGATCCCAGGACCCTGAGATCATGACCTGAGCTGAAGGCAGATGATTAACCAACTGAGCCACCCAGGTGCCCCACCTAATGATGTATTTCTGTTAAGTATATATTATAAGTGTTTGAGAAATTTATGTAAAATTCCTAACATTCCGGTATGTCCTGGTATAATGTTACAAGTCACAATTTTCATTATTTTCTTAGAATGTTATGTGTCACAGAAATAATCAAATTTCTTTGTCAATTACATCATAATGAATTCTCATGAGATCTCTAACCACTGCTATTTTAAGTCTTTTACAGGTAGTTACTGTTTTAAGTGCTTCATCTTCAAAGTGACTCATGAGAAAGACTTAGATAAATATGCTAGAACACAGATATTATAAGTTTAAGATCAAACACTGAATTTAGTTATGAACACATAATTCAAAATTTCTAAAACACTAATGGAAATATAATCGCTTTAATGTTTTCTTCTCCAGACTGAGAGGACCCCTATTTCTTCTCCAGACTGAGAGGACCCCTATTCTCTTCTCCATGAAGCTATATCTATAACGGACATCAGTTTGGTTAAAGGGTTTCTTTACAACAAAGTTTGAAACATTTATCTTTTTCTCCCAGCCTGATCCCTCCAGAATTCTGAAACTCTTACTAAGTATCCTTATTTTTCATAACAATGCATGTATTTACATAAGTCCAATAAGTATCTATTGGTTGCCCAATACCACTAACCCCTGCTTCTTTGATCCACAGTTGAAAAAAGAGATATATTTTGACATTATGAAGGCGCTTAAGTCTGACCAAATTCACACTGAAAAACAGTTAGATCTTTGATTCCAAATCCCATGTTCTTACTTCTGTGCTGTATAGTTTGGCATAATGAAAGGGGTTTACATTTAGCCATTTAGGTGCCCCTTCCTGCCATCTAGCTCCAGAAATACTCAGGCCACGTTTCCTGAGGCCATTTCTCTGTTTAGTCTTCAAACACTAGAGCTGCGGTTTGGATGCAATTGCCACATCCTGGGGAAAACTCATTCCTTCTCTGTGTCAGAACAATCAGCATAAAGATCTACTATTGAAAGACGAGATGGATTCAGGGCCCTGAAGAGTTCTGGCCCCAGAATTTGAGATTCTTCTTTGGAGAAGACCTCTCTTGCACTCTCAGGGCAGGAGAAGTGTTTCAGTTTTACGACTCCTTTGTTGGACTACCGGGAATTTTGGGCTCCGGGTTTCTTTCAAGGATCTCGACCTGAAAGTTAAAAAACAAATCTATCTTGGGTGGAGCACTTAGGGATTTTTATTCATTAAGTGCTATTTTAAAGTCCTTCTCTTTGGTGGTAGAAAAATCCCCTGTTATGCAGAGGACAGAGAATATTCAATAAAAATGGGATACATGAGATGCTCATGATAGATGTGCTGAGTGCTAGAGTTTAGAAAAAAACAGCTTGGTTTTCCAAGGTTTGTTTTTTCTTTTCCCGCAAAAGAACTGAAGTTTAGAATAGAATTATGGAGAAAACATTGTGATGGTGTACTCCTGGAATCTTTCCCAATATCCAGGCTGCAAAAAACAAAGACGAGAAGCAGAAAGAGGCCTTGGGAGCCTCCTCAGTAGGGGTCTGATGCACCAGGCACAGGACATCACCCTTGGCACCATTCCCTTGCCTTTTCTAGTTTTCAAAATGTTATTGCCTAGTGGCCCCAAAGGCAAACAACCTGCCTGCTCTGCTATGCCCTTTGCTTTCTCCTATAAAAGTCGATATGCCGTCCACCCATTATCAGGAAACCAGTGCACCCACAGATATCCACATGGACAGAAGAAACTATTGAACAAAGAGAATCCTGGGAATTAAATATAATACCCAGAGGCAGCCTGGCTAAATTCACTCCATCATATGTAACTTTTAAAAATTTATTTATTTATTTATTTATTTATTTTTTAAGACTTTATTTATTTGACAGAGAGAGGGAGAGAGAGCACAAGCAGGGGGAGCAGGAGGCAGAGGGGGAGGGAGAAGCAGACACCCTGCCGAGCAGGACCCTGGGATCATGACCTGAGCCGAAGGCAGCCGCCTAACCGACTGAGCCACCCAGGTGCCCTTAAATTTATTTTTAATCAATTAGAGTTTTGCCTCAATGATGTGTGTGTGTCCATGTGTGTCCATCCTGCAAATTCACGGTAATGTGCAAGGAAATTCATGGCAAAGTACAAGTGCTATGCAAACTAAAAAATACTATTATGATTATCCCGATCTTAGGAATCCAATGTCAGCTTGAGCATTACTTCTCAGGTCAACAATACCTTTAAGAAAGTGCCGATGCCAGCTAATAAAATGGTACATTACCCTAGAATGTCATGCCTGTCTTCCATTCTTCTAAGACACAGGAGACATTCAATCCTTAACTTCTCAAATGTGGAAAACAAAGTCATTTGCAAAGACTTCCAGTCTGAAATTACTTCCAGCACTGGATGAGCCACTCCCTGGACACCAAGGAGAGATTCCCTTTAAACAGCTTTACACCCCACGCATGAAGTATTTTCATGGCCTGGACCACTAAGTCCACTTGGAAGGGTATGAGCCCTGGGACAGGCCTGCAGGGCGGGGAGACTGGCTTGTAGCCAGCTGTGGCTAGCATGATGGCCTCTAAATTCCTCTCAAGCAACAGTTCTACAAATGACCTCCTTTCTCCTTCCCTGTTCCTTTGTATAGGCAATTTCCCCAGTCATCCAGAGGCCAATGTGGATGCCATTTTGAGTCCTCGGGTCTTTTATTCCCTAGACAGGATCAGACATCAGATGCTTCTGTTCTTCCTGAAAACTTCTCTCCTATCAGTTCTTTCTGTCATGACCCTAGTTGTCCCTTGGCTTCTTAAGGCCTGACAGCTTTAATCTAAATGCTCAGAATGGAAGACTTCTCAAAACTGAAGTGCCGTTCACCTCAGTTCCCAGTTTTATCTTCTGCTGCATTCTTCCCAGCGTAACCTTCTACCCGACCACACATACCCTCTCCTGACTATGCTCTGTAGTATTTCCTGCTACTGTAGCAAGTTACCAGAACCTTAATAACTTAATACAAATTTATTGTCTTCCAGGTCTGGAGGTCAGAAGCCTGATGGGGTCCTACTGGACTAAAATCAAGGTGTGTACTGGGCTGAGTTCCTTCTGGAGGCTTTAAAGGACAATACTTATCCTTGGCTTTTTCAGCTTTCATAGGCCGGCAGGCCCTTTCCTTGGCTCCCAGCCCCCTCCTCCATCTTCAAAGCCAGCGATGCTGCACCGATCCTTCTCATGCTGCCTCTCTGGTTCTCCCTCTTCTGCCTCCCTCTTCCACTTTTAAGGACTTTTAAGGATTCTTGTGATTACATTGGGCCTGCCTGGATAATCTAGATTAGACTCCCGGTTTAATGTCAGATGCTTAGTAAACTTAATTCCCCTTTCCATGTAGCCTAATTTATTCACAAATTCTGGGAATTAGGACATACACATCTATGGGGAAATGTTATTCTGTCACAAGCTCTATCCTATTCTCTGTCCCCCATACTCAAGAAATGCTTTTATTATGCCTCATTTTGCAATTATTTTAGCAAAATCAATTAATTGAATGTTGTTCCTAAAACCTTATGTTTAAATTAAGTAAGACTGGTAGTTGCAAATTATATATTTAGAGGTCTGGATTTATATTTTTAGGGAAAAAAACCCATGACATTGAATGGCCATATCTACACTCACTTTGCATTATAAAGCACACTGGTCCCCACTCTGGAGATCCTAATAAAACAGAAACCATTTTTTTTTAAAGATTTTATGTATGCTTGACAGAGAGAAGAGAGAGAGAGACAGTGAGAGACAGAGAACACAAGCAGGGAGAGTGGGAGAGGGAGAAGCAGGTTTCCTATTGGGCAAGGAGCCCAGTGTGGGGCTTGATCCCAGGACCCTGGGATCATGACCCGAGCCAAAGGCAGACGCTTAATGACTGAGCCACCCAGGCACCCCGAAAACACAAACCATTTTCATACCTAATTAGCTTAAACTAACTATACTAATGATACTGCTTAATTATATTTTATAGTCAAAAGCACTACGTTTCAAATGTAAGTATTTTAAAAGACAGAGTCTAATGCTATATGTAAATTATTTCTGCAAGAGTGGTTCATACATTTTAGGAAACCTGTAGCAACTTTTAGCTTAGTGTTCTGTGGTTGTTACTGCTTCCTTAGGCTGTAAGAAGGGAGCAGACACAGGCGACAATAGATAAATTACTTATCCTCTTAGTCTGAAACACAGTGCAAAAAATAAAGGCGTTAAATAAGGGGCTGGTGCCTGGGCAATGACAGAAATCACTTCTTACTATCTTTCCAATATCAACTCATTAAGAGAAAGGACAATAGAGACAGAGGGAAAAGCAGGAGCCAAAGGTTCTGAAGAGATCTTCAGAGGGTGAAATGCTTGGTTCTTACCTATGTCATGCTGAACTACTAGAACAAGTTCAGATGTGCAGTGTTTACCAAAACTGACAGATTATAGAAACTTTTTGTCCCTTCCCAGGAAAGCCTTCTCTGGTCACCTCCAGAGCAGAAGAGGTCTGGAAGGTATCTGCTGTTATAGAACCTTATACTTCTCCTTCACAGCATTCACCACAACCCTCATACAGATTATTTTTGTAATTGTTTGATGTGTGTCTACCAGGTGACTGCCTTGCTTACCACGGTTATCCTTAGTTTTACCACAAAGATTGGTTCATCCTAGGCAATTTAAATGTTTGATGAATTTAATAAATCCTCAGCAGAGAGGGCAGAGGCTGTGTGTTTTTGTTTGTTGTTTAAATGTTTTTACTTTTGGTACTGTGAAGCACTTCAGGCAAAAGCCGTGTCCTCAGCTCTCAATCAGCCTTTTCTGAAAGGATCCATATCTCACTCATTAGGAACTCTACATGATGTAGTAGCTGAAGCCACCTCGGAGGCTCCTTCCAGTTCCTTTGTTGAAAGGAAACAATATGAACTCAACAGGTGGTACATGAGGATAGATTTTCTTTGATGTCGCTTGTAGGGGGCTTTTAGAGTAACCTGTCAAAGTTGTGGAGTGGGAACTAAATTCGTTGTGACTTTTCTTATATTTTGAAACAGTAGTTCTCTAAGTGTGGTCCTGGACCAATCATTGGCATCACTCTTGCTGGAAATGCAAATCCTTAGACCTCAGGATAGTCCTGATCAATGAGAAACTCTGGAAGTGGGGCTCAGCAATCTGTTTTAGTAAGTCTTCCAAGTGATTCTGATGCATGCCAAAATTTGAGAACTACTCTCTTAAACCAAAGTTTAAGTCCACTTTAACGATTAGTAGTCCTTTTGGCTACCTCTGCTCGTGAGGTCTACAATAGCCCAGACTATAGATGCCCATTCCACGCACATGTGCCCTGCTAGGTCTGTACATTCCCTCCGCAATTCATAGTGTTGTGAAAAGCCCAGCGATGCTCATATTTGGCACATGTGCCGGTCACAGGAACTTCCTTAGGGTATTAGGATAAGACGGGCATCGGAAAGTACAGTTTGTTCATTAAACACATCAAGTAAGCAGTAGCAACTACTGATAGATGACACCGGAATGACAACCTAAGGAGGCTGATTGTCAAAAGGAGTTTGAAATCTGCATGTTGTGCTTTGGGGGGAGAAGCAGGTGAGGAGGCACCTCTGTATACGTGGTTGCTATTCCTCTTGTGAATTTTCACGTCACTGCGTTAATAGTGGAATCCCGCATTTTGGTGCAGAAAAAATACCGCCCAGTGCCAGTTTTCTCCAAAATAAACCTCAATTATCCAAGTCAAGTGGTTAAACTAAGGGAGGGTGGGGCGGGAGATGCAGAAGATAACCTGGCTAGGATGGCTTTCTTTTGCTAAGGACCGGCTCTACTCATTCCTTGCCTCACGTCCTTCTGCTGGTTTTTCTTTTCCGGGGCCTCGTCCTCCCCGCGTGCCCCGCCGGCCGCGCTCGGCCCTTCAAGATGAGAAGTGGCCACGAGGCCCGCTCGGACCGAAAGCGAACACAGATCTCAGGAGGTTGAGGCGGCCTCCGCCGCGGAGGAAAAGCTCCGACCGGGGACGGCTGCCCTCGCGCGGCGCTCGGAGGCAATCTGCAGACGAGGCAGCGGGGCCTCTTCCGCCCGGACTCAGGCACATGGCCCCGCCCCCTTTGTCGCATGCAGGGGAACGCTCCGCCGCCGCGACGACTCCGCCTGCGTGTGGCGAGCGCGTCTCGGCCAATGAGGTGCCAGGAGCGACAAGCGGTGACCAATGAGACGCTGGGAGGGTCTGCGTGGCCGACCAATCGCGACGCCTGGCACCCGGATATGATCGCGGGTTCGGAAACCCCGCTCTGAGGGAGTGGGAGGGCTTCCGCACGTGCGGCAGGGGCTGTGAGCCGGGCGGACGGGTGAGCGTCTATTGGGTTCAGTGTCTCGCGCGTGGGGCTGCCGTGTGAGCGTCATCCCTTTGGGTTTTGAGCGGGGGATAAATCAGCGTGGTTATTGGTCGTGGGAAGAATTCCACTGCAGGGGCCCGACGCCAGCGTGTGTGGAAGCCTAACCGATGGTACCTCGGAGGGCGAGTAGGAGGGTCTTGAAGGCGCCGCTCGGACAGTGACAATATGAACCTCTTACCCAAAAGCTGCAAGGAGTTTGGCTCCGCGGACTATTGGGACAAGTTCTTCCAGCAGCGAGGAAGGAGAGCTTTCGAGTGGTATGGAAGCTACCTGGAGCTGTGCGGGCTGCTGCACAAATACATCAAACCCAGAGAGAAGGTGAGCGCGGCGCGGCGGTCCCGCGTGTGTGCTCGGGAATGTGGGAACGAGCACTTTAACCCTGCACTTGGTGGGTAGCGACAGGCCCGTATTTTAGTAACAAATGGGGCCCATATTTTCCGGATTCTGTGCATCACTCGGCTAAAAGGCAATTTTAAAATGTTCTTTTAAAGGTTTTCAGGTAAGAGACCTCCTGCTCCCAGCAATCCTTGACTTAGTAATCTCACTGGAAGAGTGACTCAGTAGTCCAGCCTAGCGATCGGCTCCTCGAGCAATGGTGTGCGTTTCTGTCACTGTCCATGTCTGTAGAGCAGAGAAAACCCGTGGCTTTACTGATAGATGATTCTGTTAACGGAGTGGTTGTTTCTGGCACGCTGAATTTCAGGCCCTGTGCTCAGCTCGTAAGCAACAGGAACCCTAAGGCACGTTCCAGGAGTGACAACTGCTAAGTTCAATGCTAGGGGTTTGATGGAGACGAAGTGTGCTGGAGGTGGGGAAGAAAGAGGATAGGAAGGTAACGTTCGTGGAGGATGCTCTCAGTGCCAAGACTTATGCTGAGTGCTGTGTGTGTGTGCCTTCAGCAGTTGAAATCTCATAATAACTCTGTAAGATTCTTTCATTGTATTGATTTGGAAACTGCGGCTCTGAGCGTCAGTTTCTTGTCCAAGATCATACATGTAGTGAGTGGTCACATGGGAATTTAAACTCAGCCCCATTCAGTCCCAGGCTTATGCATTTCCCACCAGGCTTTTCCAGAGGTGGTGACATTGGGGCCAAATTTTGAAGGCTCAATGGGCGATTGCTCCAGAGAGAGGGAGGCAACAACTTGTGTTTTAAGCTTGGCTTCAGAAAATAGCAGAATAAAGGCACCTGGGTGGCTCAGTCCGGTAAGTGTCTGACTCTTGAGCTCAGCGCAAGTCTTGACCTCTGGGTTGTGAGTTCAAGCTCTGCCTTGGGCTCCGTGCTGGGGGTGGAGCCAACTTAAACAAAACAAACAGAAAAAGAAAATAGAATACCATGAGGTGTGTCTTTAGGCATGAGTGGAGTAGGGTTATGCCACAAGTAGGTTTTTAATAGTAAAACAATTTGGATTCTGTGACTTCCTATCACTTCTTGAATAATCAGTGCTTGCTTCAGAGAAAGAACAACCAGGATTAACTTGTTTTTGCAGAATGGAAACCCATTTTTACATACCTTGCATTGTGTGACTGAATGTGGTTTTCACCGGTGAGTTTCTCTAAGCAGCAGTATTTCAGGATGGAACCTAGAATCACCTCTGTAATGGTGCTCTCTGCTGACAATAACCTTTACACCTTCTGAAAAGTTAATAGCCAAGATGAGACTTGATTCCTGGAAGTGTCTGCAGGTCATTCCTTTGTCTTGATCTCCTTCACCTTGTTGGCTTTTTCCCCTCAGGTGCTGGTGATTGGGTGTGGTAACTCAGAGCTAAGTGAACAGCTGTATGATGTGGGCATTCAGGATATAGTGAACATCGACATCAGTGAGGTGGTCATCAAGCAAATGAAGGAACGCAATGCCAGCCGACGGCCCCAGATGAACTTCTTGAAGATGGACATGACACAGATGGAGTTTCCCGATGCTTCGTTCCAGGTGGTGTTGGACAAGGGCACCCTGGACGCTGTCCTGACAGATGAGGAGGAGAAGACCCTGCACCAAGTGGACAGGATGCTGGCTGAGGTTGGCCGTGTCCTGCAGGTGGGCGGTCGCTACCTCTGCATCTCCCTGGCTCAGGCTCACATCCTGAAGAAAGCAGTGGGTCACTTCTCCCGGGAGGGGTGGATGGTGAGGGTGCACCAGGTGGCCAACAGCCAGGACCAGGTGTTGGAAGCAGAGCCTCGGTTCTCCCTACCTGTCTTTGCCTTCATCATGACCAAGTTCAGGCCAGTCTCTGGCTCTGCCCTTCAAATCTTTGAGCTATGTGCTCAGGAGCAGGGCAAGCCTATGCGGCTGGAGAGTGCCGAGCAGCTGGCCGAGGCGGTGCGGGAGCGGCAGCAGTATGCCTGGCTGTGCAGCCAGCTGTACCGCAAGGCCGGGCTGGGGAGTGTATCTCTGGACTTGTGCGATGGGGACACGGGGGAGCCACGCTACACCCTCCACGTGGTGGACAGCCCCACTGTGAAACCATCGCGGGACAATCATTTTGCCATTTTCATCAGTGAGTTGGGATTGCTCCCTCTCTTCCTTGGAGGGGCTGGCTCATAGGGGCTGGGGCTTTGGTGGATGGGTACACCGTGGCCGGTTTTATCTTGCAGGGCGTAGCACTTCAAGAGGTTAGACTAGCCCAGGCATGAGGAAGGGGGAATAGCGCTGTCCAGCTACCTGCTTAAGATTTGAGGCTTATTTCTTCACATCTTCCATTGCAAAGGCTTGGTGTGAGAATGGGTTTGGTAGGGAGGAGAGAGAGGGATAAATTAGGTAAGTCTCACAGTGTAGAGAGTTACTTTGTAACATGGAGTCATGGAAGCAGCAGAGTCTCAGCTCTGTAGCCTGTGAGCTGCAGGACTTGGGGGAAGTTGGCTGTGCTTCTCTGCTGAATTTAGAGAGACAGTACAGAGTAGTAGCTAAAAAAGTGACTATTTGGGTTCCAGTTCTAGCTCAGTCCCTTCCTGGTGATGTGACCTTGAATGTTCCTTTTCTTTCTGTGCCTGAGTTTCCTCATCTATAAAGTGGGATGGCTAACTGTGTTGTGTAGGTGTGAGAAGTATAAATCTCTTAGAGTGGTGCTTGAACATGATAAGTGCTTAATAAACAGAAGTGGCATTAGTGAAGGGTGTAAATGATACCCAATTTACCTCAGTAATGATCAAAAGAAATAGGATGACGAAGTGCTTTCAAAAGTAGAAAATTCTAGGGCGCCTGAGTGGCTCAGTCGTTAGGCGTCTGCCTTCGGCTCGGGTCATGATCCCAATGTCCTGGGATTGAGCCCCACTTCGGGCTCCCTGCTCAGCGGGAAGCCTGCTTCTCCCTCTCCCACTCCCCCTGCTTGTGTTCCCTCTCTCAACGGTGTCTCTCTCTGTCAAATAAATAAGATCTTCAAAAGTAGGATATTCTAGACAAAGGCAAGATGTTGAAATCATCATGCTGGTAATTTGCTGACAAGTGAGCTATTTTCCCAAGTATTCCATAAGCCTACCTGTCTACTGATGGGAACAAATAGTAAAGTCGATACAAGCACGGAGCCTGGGGCTTGGCTGCCTGGGTTTGAGCCCCAGCTTCACCATTTACTAATTGTATGAACTTGGGAAAATAATTCCATTCTGTGTCTGAATGGCCTCGTTTATAAAATGGGAATAATAATACCACCTGCATCTTAGACTCTTGTGAGGATTCAGTTAGTTTCTGTTTGTAAACTTGGAATTTTGCTTGGCATATAATAAGTGTTAGTATTATTGCTATTTTTCTTGCACTAGGTACCTGCCTCTCCCCCTTACATGGTCACGTGGGTCCTACCATGTGTCTGATGGCTGCTTTGCTCAGGGCATTGTGCACTAGGGAATTGATAGCCCTCAGTGGGTCACAGTTGGAAGGGATGCTGGGCCTATGCCAGGGCTGACTCTCTGCCATGTAGGTCATATTGGTTGGGGCTTGAACACTCTTCCCTGGACTCCGTGTCACCAAGTGCCTCTTTCCAGTCCCCCAGGGTCGCGAGACTGAGTGGCTCTTTGGCATGGAGGAGGGTCGGAAGCAGCTGGCGGCCAGTGCAGGCTTCAGGAGGCTGATCACAGTGGCCCTCCACCGAGGCCAGCGGTACGAAGGCATGGACAGCATTCAGGCCGAGCTGTCAGCCAGAGTCATGGAGTTGGCTCCTGCCGGGATGCCCGCCCAGCAGCAGGTAACAGAGCTCTGGCAGCAGCTTTCATTGATCTCTAGAGAAGTCATATTAGCAGCCACGAAGGCAGAGGGTGTCTTAGAAGGAGCTAGGATGAGGGTCTCTGCCCCTAGTCTATTCCTGAAGGGCATGTCAACAGCTCAGAACTAAGTGGGCAGTACTTATGTTCTCTTGCCCCAGGCAGTGAGAAGAAGGAGAGTGGTTGCTCTTTTGAGACCCCCAGTAGCATCTGTGTTTGTGGGGCCTCTGAGACTCCACAGAGATGAAATGCTCTCCACCTTGCAGGCTCCAGCTCTTTATACTGTGGATTGTTCAGACTCTATTTCTCCTTACCCTCTTTTGTGCAGACCTTCCTTGAGCATTTTGCTTCTTAGAACCATCATTATCTGAGTGTAGAATGGAAAAGAGGCAAAACAGCTCAGATTAGTTTTCAGGATATTAGCATTGCTGGTCTGGTATTTTCCTGGGAAGGAAACAGGGTTTTTGCTGACATTGTCTCATTCCATCCTGCTGATGGCAGTTGACAGGTGAGTGCATTACAGGTACTTTATCCGTGGTAGATAGGAAAGCCAAGGTCCCTAGGGGCTCGTTGCTGTAGTAACAGATCTGAAAAGATGAACCTAGACTTGCAGGTTCTAGCCTGTGGTTCTGCCCACTATGCTGTCTTGTGTTTGCAGATGAATGTGTGTTTGATTCTTCCTGGCAGAATTTGGGGTTGGTGTCCATAAAAGAGATGTAGATCCTGTGGGGAGGTCATTTGGGACCTCCTCTCCAGTGCCTGCATCTCTGCAAAGTCAGGGGTCCCTGGTGATTATTAAATACTCTTGGAGGTCTTTAAAAGAAATAGAAGCAAAGATTGGGAAGGGAAATGGAAAAGTCTAGGGGGAAAATGTATTTTTCTCCTAATTTTTTCTCCTGTTTAGAAAAATGGGGAAAAAGATGAGAGTAATTGGGGGAAGGGAGAGATTTCTCCAAACTTGGAATGGTTGCTTTCTCTCTGGATTTTGTTCTCTTTATCCCTGTTCAGATTCCTTCTCTCATAGTTATAGTTCCCTCCGGAGGGTTCCCTCTAGCTTTTATGGAAAATCCTTTGAGGATTCCTAAGGAGAACATCATGTTTTTGTGAGGGAGAACCCTTGCATTTCAGTAAGGGTTTGGGGGATCTTTATGTGTTCAGTTGGTTTTCCAAAGAGTGAATTAAACCTTTTGTGATCTGCCGAAAGGCCCCAGGAAAGTTCTTTAATAGAATGGCAAATCTTGGAAGTTCTTGCTGTCCTGAACCTTGGTATGGGGATTCCTCATACACACACAAAGGGAAACGATTATCATTTCTCATTGTTCTTAATTGCGCTGGTGGTTGACCACATCTCTGTTATATCTTCAGGTGCCCTTTCTGTCTGTGGGTGGGGACATCGGGGTCCGGACCGTTCAGCACCAAGACTGCAGTCCCTTGAGTGGCAGCTATGTGGTCGAGGACGTGCAGGGGGATGACAAGCACTACTTCCGGCGGCTGATCTTCCTCAGCAACAGGAATGTGGTGCAGTCAGAAGCCAGGTTGCTGAAGGATGTGTCTCACAGAGGTGAGGTGTCATCCGCACACTGGTGGGACCCAAGTGGACGTGGCCTGGACTCTCCATCTGGGGTGGTCAGACTGACCTGGGAGATTGGCCAAGATGTAGGACAGACCTGGGTACCTGTGATCAGAGGCACATGGCTCTGCAAGTTGTCCTGTTACCATCTGGGCTCTTCAAGTGTAAACGGCAATAAGCAGAATGGAGGTTTACGTTGTTCTTGAGCGAAGCCTGGGTCTCAAATGATAAGGGGCTGGGGTGGTGGTTTACCAAATAGATGTGGTTATCACTTTAATGCCTTCCGTTTAGAGGCCATCCCTTTTGTACGTTGCTCCATATGCATCTGTTTTGTATTAATTCAGTAAACTTCTGTGAGGTGAGCCAGAAACGTTACGGGTGCAGGTGAACCCCACCTTCTCCATACTGCCAGCCACTAGCATATGTTTCAGAAGGGCTTTAGAGTTGGTGGGTACCTTAGAGGTCACCTGGTCCGGTGCTATTCAGTAGAACTTTCTGCATTGGAGGGAATGTTTAATATCCACTTAGCTGCCCAATATGGTAACCATTAACCATATGTGCCTCCTGAGCACATAGAGTGTGGCTGGTGCAAGTAAGGCACTGAATCTTTAATGTTTTTAAATTGTAATTTATGTTTACATTTCAATAGCCACAAATGGCTAGTGGCTATGGTATTGGACAGTGTAGATCTAGGCCATGTCCTCTAGGATCCTTTTTTTTTTTCTTAAAGTAGGCTCCACACCTCGTGGCGTGGGTTCTTGAGTCTGATCAAGCTCGCTACGGCACAGTGCTGCTGGTATGGCTTGCTTTCCACGGACTAGAGTGCCAAGCATAGGACCTCATCATCTCTATCTCTCTTTAGCCCAGAAGAAACGGAAAAAGGACAGGAAGAAGCAGCGGCCTGCTGACGCTCCAGAGGACCTCCCCACGGCCCCAGGGCAGTCCATTGACAAGAGTTACCTGTGCTGTGAACACCACAAAGCAATGGTTGCGGGCCTTGCCCTGCTCAGAAACCCGGAGCTGCTCCTAGGTGAGGGACACTCCGCTGCCTGCCACAGGAGGGGGCGTGTAAGATGACGGCTGTCTTGTGGTTTGAGCACAGCGGTTACAGACCAACAAATGCACATATATTCATAGTTTTCTTCTTCCCAATCTTCTTCTAAGTTAATAAACATCCAGTAGCTTTTCCCTGAAGCTCAGGTTGTAATCTCAAAATGGCTGCACCTGTGGATGTCTAAATATTTTCTTTATTCATTTATTTAAAATACTAAAGTATAAAATGTATTTAATGAGATACATAAAGTACAGATTTTAAGTTGTTCAGTTTGATGAGTGTTTGCATATGTGTCTACCCATGTAACCAGAAGGAACATTTAAAAATCATGACTCCAGAAATTCTTGTGCGCTTGAGAAGAATTTCTGGCTTTCAGTAATGCATTATTTGAGCACCAGATGCAATTATTTCTTAAATTTCTACTTAATTAAAAAATCTATATTATAGGCAGAACAGTCATAGCCTTATTACTAATAACAGGTTTGGATCTGACCACAGTAGCAAAAATGTTCATTTTTCTGTCTAGGCTTGTAACTGTTCACCCAAAGTCCTGAGGATGTGTTACTGAAACATCCTGTACTTTTGGCCTTTCTTGGTGTTGATGTATGTCCCTGGAGTCTCAGTTCTTAGGTTTAATCCTCAGATATTACTCTTACATTTAATGTCTCCTTTCAGTGATTCTTTCTTATTTCTTGTCTTCTGCCTGCCTGTGATTGCTGAGGTTTCTCTGTACTTAGGACTAGGATTTGGGCCTTTGTTTTCCTGTGATTTCTGGAACTTGGAAGGATTGCCTTCGGTTGGTTGATGTGTCTGAGACGGCAGCTGTGGCCTTTGAGTTGAAAGCTGGGCAGAGGGCATTGCATCTACATTGCCTTGTGATCATGAGCGAGATGTTGGCCATTGTCCCTCCCAGTTCTTAGGGGAAGTCTAATAATGCTTATGGTGGGGACTCTTGGTATGATGTCAGCTGAGTGCTTTGGGATCTTTAAGGGTCTGTAATAATAACACACAGCTTCTGGATCTGTAAAAGAAGGATTGTGAGGCCACAGTTGAGTTTTCAGATGTCAGATTTGCCCCTAAATCTCTGGGATGAGACAGAGAGGCTGGGCCTCTAAATCTTGTATCCCCTGGGCAGAGCCAATAATCCAGCTCCCTCCTTTACCCTCCCCAAGGCTGGTATAAAGCTTTCAGTGAGCAGATTGTCAAATGATGCTTTATTCCTTTATTGCAGAGACCCCACTGGCATTGTTGGTGGTAGGACTGGCTGGGGCAGCCTCTCCCTGTTTGTCCACGATCATTTCCCGAAGACCTACATTGATGCTGTGGAGATCGACCCCTCCATGTTGGAAGTGGCCAGCCGGTGGTTTGGCTTTTCCCAGAGCGACCGGATGAAGGTCCATATTGCAGATGGACTGGACTATATTACCAGCCTGGCAGGAAGAGAAGGTACTGCTGTTGGAGAATTTGGAGGGGTGTTGAGAGAAGAGTCATCCAAAGTCGGCAGGCCTGCAAGGGCCTCTAGAATTCATCTTGAACAATTAGCATTGTCCCAGTCTTTCCCCCATTGATTTGTTCATTCATCGGTTGATGTATTGCCTCAGTAAATCTAGAGTGCCAGCCATGTGCCCAGCACTGTGCTAGGGGCTGGGGTACAGCAGCACATAAAACCGACCATTTCTGCCCTTGGGGTACTGACAGCTCAGTGGTCTTTTCTCCTGGTTCTCTTCTGACTCTGTGTCCTTGCCACTTCCTCATCCTCCCAAGGAACCTAAGGTCTGTAGCCGGGTGAGGAAAAGGGGAAGAAAAGTTGGGGTGTGTGTTGGGAGTTGTTTTTTAGTCTTTTTTTTTTTAATTTTTTTTTTTTTTTTAAGATTTTATTTATTTGCGAGAGAGAGAATGAGAGACAGAGAGCATGAGAGGGAGAAGGGTCAGAGGGAGACGCAGACTCCCTGCTGAGCAGGGAGCCTGATGTGGGACTCGATCCCGGGACTCCAGGATCATGACCTGAGCCTCGAAGGCAGTCGATTAACCAACTGAGCCACCCAGGCGCCCTGTTTTTTAGTCTTTGAGCTGCGGGTGAAGCAGAGAGAGAGCCAAACAGCATTCGTGTAGATCAGTGGCTGTACACCTGGGGGCATCGGGCAGTGTCTACACACACGTCTTTGGTCCTTATAACCACAGGGTGAGGGTGCTTCTGACAGTGAGTGAGTAGAGACCAAAGATCCTGCTAAACATCCTACTGTGCACAGGACAGCCACCCCTGACAAAGAATTATCTGTCCCCAATGTCAGTAGTGCTGAGGTTGAGAAACCCTGAAGCAGATGCTACTCAGTGGGAATTCTGGAGGCCGTGCTGCTGCTGGAGTTAGGGCTCCATTTTGCTCTACTATTTCCTTAGGACTTAGGACAAAAGGCATATTAATGTTCTGCAATAGCTCCTGTGCTTCTTTTGCCTCTTTGTATGTAGGCTTCTGGGGACTGGTGCATACCAGAGCAGGAGTCCCTCAGGGAGAAGTCAGTCAGGTTGGTTCAGTTAAGTGAACCTGGGAGCTCGGGCCACCCACCCTTCCTGGTCTGCCCATTCCATAACTGATCCTCTGGTTCTCACTGGATTAGAGCATCTCCCAGTTAGGGTATGGCAAAACAGGATGCCCGGAGTGAGTACTTTGGTGCTGGGATGGACAGATGGTGCAGGAATTTTAATTGCAAACTGAACTTCCTAGAGTGAGTACTTTGGTACTGGGATGGACAGATGGTGCAGGAATTTTAATTGCAAACTGAACTTAAGTATATATCAAGAGTCTCACAGGTTACCTCTCTGAGGCTGGGGCCAGTGTGGGGGCCCAGGCCCAACACAGCTAGTACATGGGAAATATTTAAAACTGCACTAGGCTCATGGCAGGCACTCAGTCTGTGATGTGTTGCCATCGTTACTGCCCATCAGTCAGTTTTGAACAGCCTGGCAATCGTCTCTAACAGCCACCTTCCACATTATTGGAGGGCTCACTGCTACAAATGTGGGCAGTGGTTATCCTTGGACTTTGACGAGCCAACGTGTTCTGCTCTCTAAGAAACCAAAACGAGATCTGTGCCATGCACAGTAATGGGCATGCAGTAGTCCTGTGTCAGTATTTATTAATTATTGAATAATCATTATCATAGTCTCAGAGTTTGCTGAAAGTCCGTAGCATTGCAAGCTTACCCCTTGTAAAAACTATTTCCATTATAGCAAGGAGTGCATCTGATCCTTCATCAGTTCTTTCTCACCCATTTAGCAAAATCTTTCTTGAGCCAGCTATTGTTCAAGTACTAGAAAAGATACACTAACTTTAATTTGAGAACATTTTCTCCTGCAAGCATTTGCTGGGTCAGCTCCAAAAGACTTAGGCAGCTGCTTTGCCTAAATCAATAGTTCTTAATTCTGCCTGTATTTCGAATTACCTGGGAGTTTAAGAAAAATACCTGAGGTTTCCTATCTCCCCTTCCACCTGTTCTTTCCCACACCAGGGTTTTTGACCCTGAAATATTGAAGTATTTTGAATATTCCCAGGTGACCGTAATGTTCTGCTGGGATTGAATATTACTGGTATAGATGGACTCTTAACCAAGTAGTAATCATGCTAGCACGGATCCCATGAATGTGTGTGCTTATGGAAGGTGCTTTTAAATGTGGAGGAAAAGATCAAGTAAAAGCCCTGTCTGTCAGGGCGCCTGGGTGGCTCAGTCATTAAGCATCTGCCTTTGGCTCAGGTCATGATCCCAGGGTTCTGGGATCGAGCCCCGCATCGGGCTCACTGCTCAGCTGAAAGCCTGCTTCTCCCTCTCCCACTCCCCCTGCTTGTGTTCCCTCTCTCGCTGTGTCTCTCTCTGTCAAATAAATAAATAAAATCTTTAAAAAAAAAAAAAAGCCCTGTCTGTCATGTGGGGTGCTCACAGCAGAACCCTAATGGACAGTGACTCCCCTGGACAGTGACGTCAGTGCCCTTACACAGACAAACCACAACCTCCATGTCATCCTTCTGACTTAGCCACCTGAGACCACCACAGGTCACAGGGAAAAGTAGATGGTCTTAGACAAAGACTTGTTTGCTTCTCTTTCCCAGGATGGCCCCACTACAATGTCGTCATGTTTGATGTCAACAGTAAGGACCCAACACTGGGAATGAGTTGTCCACCACCAGCTTTTGTGGACCAGCCTTTCCTGCAGAAGGTCAAAAGCATCTTGACTCCTGAAGGTAGGAGGTACAAAAGGTTGGGGAGGGAGGAGGGATGGGTCCTTTAAAAATTGTTTTCTTTTAATGAAAAATGGGTCTGTCATAAGTGTGTAGCTCGATGAATTTCCCTGAATTGAACACACCCTTTTACTCTCATCAAACACAGAACACTTTTAGCCCCCCAGAAAGTCCACCTCTTACCTCCTTCCAGTAACTCCTCCTCCTGTCAAGGATAACCCATATCCTAACTTCAGTCAGTACAGCTTAGTTTTGCCCATTTTTGTTCTTTGTATAAATGGAATCTTAAAAAATGTATTCTTTGTGTTTTTTTCTTTCATTAACATGATCTTTGTTTCATCCATAGTGTGTACATTGTTCCTTTATAGTGTGGTGTAGTATCCTTATGTGACTATTACCACATTCATTTCTCCATTCTGTCATTGGTATTTGGATTGTTTCCCGTTTGGGGCTTTTAAAAGTAGTCCCCGCTCTGGTGATGGAAGTCCAGACTCCTCCATCTCTGCCCCCAAAAGGAATCTGTGTATTTGAAAGGTTGGTGCTTGCCATGAGCATGAGACGTGCCTCCCAGCCCCTCAGAGGCTGCACTAGTGACCTGGCATCACCAGACACTGGCCTTGATCCAGGGCCCTTCTCCCCTGACTTCCTCAGCTGGCCCAGGTGCAGTATGCATCCGGGTAGCCTGCACCTGGGGCCCTCCAGCAGGGGAGTTGTGGTTGGTCCCTAAGGACCTGCCAAGCCTCCAGTCCTGTAGGAGCCCACTGCACCCAGCAAACCTTTTTTAGGGCGCTGCTTTCTTTGGACAGCAGTTGGTCCCCCTTTGGACCGGCTGCCAGAGACTCCAGGTTTACCAGTAATGAGGCTTCCAGGTGTGTCTTGTTGAACACTGCCCCAGGTGGCCACCTGGCAGTCCAGTCGTCCTCCAGCTTTCCCTTCAGGGCGATTGTGCACACTGGAGTAGGTTGCATCTGGGATTTATATATATGCCTTGTAGCCGGGACAGCCCATTCCCCGGCTGCTTCTCCAGACACTTGCCCTCCTCCCAGCCTCTGACTGCCCTGACTTGGGCGGCTCGTGCATGTGCACTACGGGCCCTCCAGGCCTGTGGAGCCCCTGCTTGTGCAGTTACCTGCTGATCCTTGTGGGCGTAGGGATCCCGGCCCCAAGAGGCCTTCCGAGGTAGCAGCTGGAAACTGAAGGCAGCCAGTCCCAGGCTGGGTTGCTGGCTTCTCCACCACTCTGTAGTGCCGGGTGTGTCCTACTGGAAGGTAGCACCAATGCTTGGTGGGGCCTGGGGTCCAGGCTCTAGCCCCAGTCCAGCAGGGTAGGCCATTTTCTCCAGCTCTGCCTTCTGGGGAACTATGAGCATCGATGTAGGGTAAGGCTTAGAATGAGGCAGATGCCAAGGGCCCTAAATAGCCCCCTTTTCTGAGCCAAGCCTGTCTTGTCATTTTGCTCCTCTCAGCTGCCACCTCCTATGCATGGGCAGTCTGTAGCCTGTTAGCAAGACTTGGTTTTCAGGGAACATCCCAGGTCCCTAAAGTTTTGAATGATCTCTGGCAACTGAATGGACTCAGGGTGTGAAGAGCTTATACCCTGAAAAATATTTCTTAGGCTCCTTTTGATACTGGGAACTTTCAGTCCCCATTTGGACCAACTACTTGATTGTGTCCTGGGCTCCTCAGGTGCCCAGTCAGGCTTTCAGGTGTCTCTGTTAGAGGTTATCCTGTGTGACTTACTCATACCTGCCCTTGCAAGGCAATCCAGATCTTTTAGCTCTGCCTTCATTGGGATCTTTCATATTTTTGAATATTTGTGCTTGGAATTAGGCAGAGTTTTCACACACCTGAAAGCAGGCACCAGCTACCTGGCCTCTGCAGGCACTTCTCCTGTGCTGGGTGCCAGGTGAGGGCCCAGTATGCACTTTGTCTGCAGCTGTAACTTTACAGGACTGTGGGCTTCTTAGTGAAGAACCATGTGCTCAACCTCCAAGGTGATAGGATCTTACACCCCAGAAACCATTATGAAACATTCAGTTCACATTTGGACTGACTGCATGATCAGGTTTTCTGCTTCTTTGGTAATCAATGCTCCCTGATGTATTCTTTTGGGAGATAGCCAGGCCACCTCACCAGATGCAGCCCTGGCATAGAGTCTAGAGTTTTCCTGCTTTGTCTTCAAGGGGAATATTTACATTTTTTGAAATTATGGCTTGGGATAAAGCAAATGTCATTATCCCCAAATAGCCCTCTTCTCCGACCGTGCTTACCAGACATTGCCTTGTTTTAGGTCTTCTACTATCCTGAGTTTGTGCTCTCTGTGCCCTGACGGCTGGCCTTGGGCTGCCAGGGCTACTCCAGGCCTATGGAGCTTTGGCCAGATCTCAACCACCTGAATGTCCTCAGGGTGAAGCAATCTCTCACCCAAAATATTTCAGCAATGGAGCTTTAAATTGGTAATCGTCCCATTGATACTTGCTGTCTAATGGTATCCCAGGATTCTCCAGCAAGCAATGCTTCTGGGTTTCTGTTATTGGAGGTTATCCAGGCCATCATGTCTTGGCAAGGAAGTCCATATTCCCCGAGCTTTACTTTTAGGAGTATAATACCTATTTGTGTAAGTTAAACTCTATAATAGGCAGATCCCATGTACCCCTGTTATCCCAATCTGTGTCCTGTCCTTTGAAGACACTTACTCCGTCCCACGTTTCTGGCTTCCCTGACTTAAGCAACCTGTGCTTGCTAAGTACATCCCTGTTTGCTGCCCTAGGGCAGCTGGAGCCCTCCAGGCCTGTAGAGCTAGGGCCCATCTTCAACCACCTGCATTGGAATGAACCCACCCACTGAAAGTTACTTGGAGGCAGTTGCTGAAAAGAGTGGCCGTCTGTCCCCGTGTGGACTATCTGCCAGGGTCCCTGGCTTCTATAGCAGTCAACGTTCTCACATATCTCCTATTAGAGGATACCCCAACAAGCCATCAGATTCAGCCCTGGCAAGGCAGGCCAGGTTACTCTAGCTCTGCCTTCAGTGGTGGTATGCACATTTGTGTAGGTTAGGTTGCAATTAGTCAGATACCTTGTAATTCCAAGAGTCCGTTCCTTCATCTCAGTCTTCTGGACACTTGCCCTGTTCTAGGTTCCTGGCTACCCTGACCTTTCGTTCTTTTTTTTTTTTTTTAAAGATTTTATTTATTTATCTGACAGAGAGAGACACAGCGAGAGAGGGAACACAAGCAGGGGGAGTGGGAGAGGGAGAAGCAGGCTTCCCGCCGAGCAGGGAGCCCGAGGCGGGGCTCGATCCCAGGACCCTGAGATCATGACCTGAGCCGAAGGCAGACGCTTAACGGCTGAGCCACCCAGGCGCCCCCAGACCTTTCGTTCTGACACATGGATAGTGTGTACCCCATCAGCTGCCTTTAGGCAGTGGGAACTCTTAAAGTATGTGGGTCTAGGACCCATCCAGAACCATCTGCATTATCGCAAGGGGAGGGAGCCCATCCACTGAAAATTGCCCTGAGGTAGCTGCTGAAATGAGTGTAAATCAGGCTCCATGTGGAGTTGCTATTTGAAGGGACCCCAGGCTTAGAATTCTAAGAAGTAAGACTCCCAGGTATTTCTTAATGGAGGATACCTTGTTCTGCCTGTTCATGCCTCTTCATCATGAGACAGTTAAAAAAAACTCCAGCTCTGCCATCGTCGGGGATATTCCACAATGTGTAGATAAACCTTTGTGATTAGGCTGACATTTTGTACCCGTAGGAGCCTGCTCCTGTCACCTGGCCTCTTCAGCACTCGATCCTTTCCGGGTTTCCGGCTACCCTGACCTGCTTAGCCCATGGACGTGCTGACCACACTGTCTTGTGGATCTCTGGCCAAGCTCAACCACGACATAGCCTCCTGCATGGAGGAAGCCAACCCCCACCAAATCCTTCTGAGGGAGCAGCTGCAAATGGACAACAGTCCCCATTTAGACTGGCTGCCTACTGGGATCCCGGCTTTCTCCAGTGACCAGGGCTCCCAGGTGTCTCCTATTGGAGGATATCCTGGCCAGACTGCTTGGATGCTCCATGGCAGGCCAGTTGAATAACCTTTAGGGCTGCCTTCATGGGGAATTCCCTATCTGGCCTGTAGGGCTTTCAATTAGGCATAAACCCTATCCCCTAAGAGTTTGCTCCTGTGCTCTAGCATCTCCCAACCCCTGTCCTGTTCTAGATCCCTGGCTTCCCTGAATAGCACTGCATATGCATATGCTGTATGCACACATTCAGCAGGCTTTGGACAGCAGAGTCCTAGAGTCACAGAGAACTAGGACTGGACCCAACCAGCTGCATAGCCTCCAGGAAGGAATGAGTCCACCCCCCAATAATCACACTGAGGCAACAGATTGCTGATCGTCCCCATTTGCACTTGCTACTTGATCAGGCTCTGGCTTCTTTAGCAAATGGGACTCCCAGGTGTCTCCTACTGAGGTACACCTGCTAGACACCCAGCCCACAATGACAGAAGGAATGCAGTATGCTGCAACTCTGTCTCCAGGGGCAGTACGTGTATTTGTATAGCCTAAGACTTAAAATTAAGCCCATTCCTTGTTCTTTACACATCTACATTTGTGTCAGCCTCTTGACCCTTGCTACAGTACAGATACCTGGCAACCCTGACCCCACCCCCCCTCCCCTGCACGTGCATACACAGTACACACCCCTGTAGCAGGCTGTGGGTAGCCCAGGCTAACCTGGGAAACTGACCTCCCCTAACCACCTGCATGCCTCCAGCTTGGAGGGAGCCCACCCCTAGAAATCACTGAGAGGCAGCTGCAAATTGGCAACAGTCAGTCCCCATTTGGACTTCCTTCTTGATCCAGTTCTGGGCTGCTTTTGCATCCAGGGCTTCCAGGTATCTTTTATTGGAGGATACGTGAGCCGGCTGTCCAGCCCACCCTGGCAAGGTAGTCCAGCATCCTCCTCTGCCTTCATGAGGATTATGGGTGTTTGTGTAGGCTAGGGCTTATAGTTATGCCCATACCTTGTTCCACAAGAGCTTGATCCTGTGATCTCGACTTTCCAGACCCTTACCCTGGTCAAGATCCCTGGCACCCTTAAATGCACTGTGCCCATATGTGCCATACATATCCCTTCAGCAGGCCTTGGGTTTCTTATTGGAGAATTGGAGAATTCATCAGACAACAGCCCAGCCCAACCCGACAAGGCAGTCTAATATACTCCAGTTCTGCTTAAGGGGGAATATGGGCATCTGTGCAGGAAGGGCTAGCTTCTAGGCATAGGCCTGTCCCCCAAGAGTCTGTTCCTGTGGGCCAGCCTCTACAGGTCCATGCCCAGTGGCTGCTTCAGAGTGATTTTAGGGGGCTGGGCTCTCCCCCACCCTAAGGCTGGTTCACAGGAGCGGGTTTTTGGGGATACAAGGTTATCTGCCTAATTCCAAGACCTAACCTACACAAATGTCCATATTCCACAAGAAGGCAGAGCTGGAGGAGTCTTGATGGTGTTGCCACATCAAGGCTGGATAGAGGGCCAGGGTACTCCAATAAGAGACAGCTTGGGAGCCTGGAATCCTGGAAAAGCCTGGGAACCCACCAGGCAGCCCGTCCAAATAGGGACTTACTGTCAACACTTTAAAGCTGCCACCTCATAAAGATTTTTGGGCTGTGGGCTTCCTCCACCTTGGAGTTACTGAGGTGTTTACCATCCAGTCTGAGCTCCAGAGTCCTGGAGGGCCCCCAATGGACAAAGACCTGCTGACACAGTGAGGACTGCATGCACAGGTGGCATAGGTCAGGGGAGCCAGGGACCTGGACCAGGACAACGTCAAGCAAGGCTGGGTCACAAGAGGGGGCTCTCACAGGTCCCTGGAATCTACCTATTCCGTGCCTTAACCTAAGCAAATGTACTTAATTGCCCTGAAGGCAGAGGTGGAGGAGTCTGGTTGTATGCTCTGAGATGCTTAGGAACCTTTTGTTTAGAGAAACCTGGGACCCATTCTCACAGCCAGTCCACATGGGGACTGACTGTAGCTCATTTCAGCTTCTGCCTCACAGCGATTTGGGGAGAGGGAGATAGGTTTCCTCCTCATATGAAGGAATGCAGGTGTTGAGGATTGCCCCTTACTCCACAGGCCTTGAGGGCCCCAGATGTCCAAAGGTGGCTGACAGAGTTCCTACTGTGCAGGTGCAGAGGTCAGGGTAGCTAGGTACCTAGAACAGGGCAAGGGCATGGAGAGGTCACGTCATGGTGTGGGCTCTTTGGATTCAAGGCATATAGCTAATTGTGGGCTCTAACTTCCATATGAGGAATGTCCCCTGAAGGCAGGCTGGAAGAATCTGGTCTGCTTTGCCAAGGGGAGGTGGGGAGCGGGGGCTGGCCAGAGTATACTCTAATTAGAGACACCTGGTAGCCTTGATTATTGGAGAAGCCCAGGATCCAGTCAAGCAACAAGTCCAAATGGGGACTATCACCAATTTAAATCAGTCCGCATTTGGACTTGTTGCTTGATCAAGTCTTGGGTTTCTCATATTGAAGGATACCCCTGCAAGTTTCCCCAGCCCTTCCATAAGGAGGCAGTTGAGTAATTTGGATCTCTGCCTTCAGGAGGGAGTATTACCATTGAGCAGGTTACCATTGAAGGTTAGGCATATGCCTTGACACCCCCCCCACCCCTGCTCCCATGACCTGGCCTATACAGAGCCTTGCCCTCTTCCAGATGCCTGTCACCTCTGAACTGCACTTCATGTGCATGTGTAGCAAGCACTCCTGTAGCAGGCCTTGGGAAGCTGGGTCCCTCATAAGGGTTTTGGAGGATGTTGATAATTCAGAACCCTTGCGCACTGTTGGGAACGTAAAATGTGGCAGCCACTATGGAAAACAGTATGGGGGCTCCTCAAAAAATTGATAGAATTACCCTATGATCAAGATATCTCATTTCTGGGTATATATCCAAAAGAACTGAAAGCAGTATCTTGAAGAGGTATTTGCACCCCCATGTTCATAGCAGTACTATTCACAGTAGCTAAGAGGTGGAGCAACCCAAATATCCACTGTGTGGGTGGATGCATAGACGTCGTAGGATGCTAATCAGCCTTGAAAAAGAAGGAAATCGTCACATACGCTACAACATGGATCATCCTTGAGGATACTGGGCTAATCACAAAAAGACAAATAACATATGGCTCCACTCGTATGGGGTATCTGAAGTAGTCACATTCATAGAAATAGAAAGTAGAATTTTTCATTGCCCAGGTTTTGGGAGAGGGTAAGATGGGGAGTTGTTCAATGGCTATAGTTTCCGTTTTACATGAAAAAATACTAGAGATCTGTTGCACAATAATGTGGATATTGCTAACACTACTCAACTATATAGTTTAAAATGGTTAAGAGGGAGGGCACCTGCCTGGCTCGGTCGGTAGAGCATGTGACTCTTGATCTCAGGGTCATGAGTTTGAGCCCCACTTTGGGTGCAGAGCTTACTTAAAAATTTTAGGGGCGCCTGGGTGGCTCAGTCATTAAGCGTCTGCCTTCGGCTGGGGTCGTGGTCCCAGGGTCCTGGGATTGAGCCCCGCATAGGGCTCCCTGCTCCGCAGGAAGCCTGCTTCTCCTCTCCCACTCCCCCGGCTTGTGTTCCATCTCTCGCTGTGTCTCTCTCTGTCAAATAAATAAATAAAATCTAAAAAAAAAAAAAATTTAAAAATTTTTTTAAAATAGGAAATTAAAACAATATATATGTTTTTAAAATGTTAAATTTTCCTGCCTAACAGCCTTTGTTCCTGCTGTTCTTTTGGCCTGGAACACTCTTCCCCTTGCTTTTTGCATGACTGGTTCCTTCTCTGGTTTCAGCTTAAATGTTACCTCCCCAGAGAGATCCCCACTGACAACCCTGTCTTTTTTTTTTTTTTTTTAAAGATTTTATTTATTTATTTGAGACAGAGAGAATGAGAGACAGAGAGCATGAGAGGGAGGAGGGTCAGAAGGAGAAGCAGACTCCCTGCCGAGCAGGGAGCCCGATGCGGGACTCGATCCCGGGACTCCAGGATCATGACCTGAGCCGGAGGCAGTCGCTTAACCAACTGAGCCACCCAGGCGCCCCAACCCTGTCTTTTGAAATAGGTTCCCCTTGAGTCCATTCTCAACCACTTGTTTGTTCTTTTCAAAGTACTTATCACAATATAGAATTTATGCTTTTCTTTCCTGCTGTACTCTGTGCTTATATTTAAGGCACACACCTAGTTTATTAAGAGTTATACAATAAGTGTCCAATATACTTTTTTGTGAATGAACAGATGAGTCTATATAAACTTGGAATAATAACATCTGCCTCATGGGGTTGCTTCAAGAATCAGGTGCAGTAACATATATGGCAGAGGGCCTGGCACATAATAACTCTAGTTCTAGGGACAGACATTTTTGTACCAGATGACCTTTCAAGTCCAGTCCAGCTCCAAGATTCTCAGGAATGGTACAAGGGCCCTTTGCAAGGCAGAGCTGTGTGCATATTAGTAAGCAAAACACCTGTATTCTAGTTAGTGAGAGCAACCTTACCAACAAGTAGGATCTTTCATGCCTGGGACAAACAGGTGCAGAAGTAGTTGTTTGTTCTTTGCTCAGAACTTCCCAGTACCCTCAGGGCCATTCATGCCTTGTAGAAGACGATGGAATACTTAAAGCAGGAGTTCCAAATCTGGGGACCCTTGAGGATCTGTGGATAGAATTCAGAGGGTGTGTGAACTTGGATGGGAAAAAAATTACATCTTTATTTTCACTAACCTCAAACAAATTTAGCATTTCTTTCACCTCTAAATGGAGTAAGTGGAGACCCATCTCCACAAAATAACCGTCAGTAGTAGCTGTACCTGTGATTTTATTACCAATTGGAATCACTAAGATTTTTGTATCACATTACAATAATAGATATCTTAAAATATTGTTTATGCTCCTTACTAATTCAAAATCATGGTAGATGTTAGGTCTGACATTAGATTTTGTTGTTTAATGAATTAATAAAGCACATATCTTAGTGTATCATAAATCTTGCTTTTAAAATATTTTATAACATGATAAATTGCCTTCCTTTGCAATTCTGTGTATTTTATTTTGATGCATTTAGAAACATTATTCTAATAAGAGGTCCCTAGACTTCACCAGAATGGCAAAGGTTCTTGGTACACAATGCCTGTCACTTAACAGGAGTGTTGTAAATGTTTCTTCATGGTTGTGACAATTTTCCTGTACTTTTGGTATTGTCTTGAGTCTATAATTATGTAAAGAATAAACCAGAAAGGCTGGCTAGGTCCTTAGGGAAAACCTGACTACATTCTTTTAAAAAAACATTGTTAGAGAATGATTTATTATTTCACTTTAACTTTTCATTCTCTGAAGAAAGTTTGAAATATATCTATTGAAGGTATTCTGACGACATCATTCCATTCCTTTTTTTTTTTTTTTTTTAAGTTTTTATATGAGAGAGAGAGTGAGAAACAGTTATGAGAGGGGAGAGGGTCAGAGGGAGAAGCAGGCTCCCCGCTGAGCTGGGAGCCCGATGTGGGACTCCATCCCAGGACTCCAGGATCATGACCTGAGCTGAAGGCAGTCGCTTAACCAACTGAGCCACCCAGGCACCCCCATTCCATTCCTTTTAAATAACTGCTCTATACTTGTGACCATAGCATGTAAAGCAGGGAACTATGATTTGTGATGTCACTTTAATTCAGTGACGTGTGACTGTGGTTCTAAGACCCAACTTTTCATGGATTGTATCCTGAGCTTTGAAATGAGTGTGAGCAGTGATGCAGAATCTTCTTTGCTTAAAAAAAAAAAAAAGACTGAAAATGAAAAACAAAAATATTCGCAACTGTAATAAAGGAAAAGAGGAATGATAAATGTGTATATATCATACATATAAAAGTTTAGAGAATATGTACATATAGAAATATAAAAGTAGATTCTTCTTTTTTTTTTTTTTTTAAAGATTTTATTTATTTGACAGAGAGAGACACAGCGAGAGAGGGAACACAAGCAGGGGGAGTGGGAGAGGGAGAAGCAGGCTTCCCACCGAGCAGGGAGCCCGATACGGGGCTCGATCCCAGGACCCTGGGACCATGACCTGAGCCGAAGGCAGACGCTTAACGACTGAGCCACCCAGGCGCCCCAAAAGTAGATTCTTCTTATCTTTTCACTAAATCTGCGATATATGGCAGAAGGGGAGCTGGTTCAAGTATCTCTAAATAAATGTGCCTTCATTTCCAGAAGAAACCAGGATCCTCTTCTCACGCTTGCTCACCCTCTGGTCAGAGCCTATGAAGAATAGTGAGTTCTGACTACCGAGGTGTATCTGAAAGGACCTACGAAACTCTCCCTTTTAGAAAACCCTCTATTTTCTTGCATAGTCACTGGCAAATGAGCTTATCTCTTTACAGTACTTTTAAGAGTGCCTTAGGTATAGTTCCACTTTCAGGTATGATGGAGTAAATTGAGGCAGACCATTGCTCCCTCTAAAAATAAATAGAAAAACCAGATAAACACCAGAAACATCTCTATAAAGCAGTCAGAGAACTATTTAAGCAAAGCAATAAGACTGGAAGGGCCAAGATTCCAGGGAAAGAACTGCAAAAAGGTGAGCTGACCTCTTCCAGCTGCTTTTTCCCTGAAGGCGCTTATGGATTCTGGGTGCAAGGAAAGATACTGAACATCTGGGCTTTACCTAGGCCAAGGACCAGTGTTGGGGAACAAAACAAGCAAACCAGTTACACTCTGGGGTCTCACAGGACTGGAAAGACAAAACTGCAGTCTTAGAGAGCCAGGATCTCAGGAATAAGGGAATAGTGGAGAGTTGGGAGACTCAGATAGTTTTCTTCCCAAAATTTTGCTGAATTCTGAAACTATATTGTAGGAGGCTGAGATGATAAAATCACTGTTTTTCAGAGGCTTTTTGTTTAGCATCTTTGTCAGCAAAGATGAGTGAATCGTCTTTGGAGAAGGATAATATCACATATGTACACAGTATTTCTTACACTTAATAATTTATACTTAATTTTTAATACATAACTATTTTATACTCAATAATCAATATTGAGTATCTGAAACTATTAGGTATGCCAAGAGATAAAAGTTATATGACCAAAAACCAAGAAAAAATACAGTAGAAGCCAGCCCATAGGTAATCTAGGATTAGATAAGCAGACGAGGACTCTGATTAAAATGTTCAAAAAAATAGACGAAACATGGATAATTTCACAAGAGGATTAGAATCTATTTTTTAATGGAAATTCTGGAACCAAAAATACAGTAACTGAAGTTAAGAGTAGCCTGGGGAGTTAGGAAGCAAATGGGGAAATGTGTCTGTCTACGCGGATGTTGACAGTGACTTAGGGCATGCCTCAGTTGCATCTCTGGAGCATGTTGTTAGTGCCGGAATCCTAAGATCTAGTGTAGACTCAAAGAATGGGTACACACATTTAAAAAAACCAAACTTAAAATGTAAGTTCATATATTTGTCTTCAAGAATATACTCTCAGGGCACCTGGCTGGCTCAGTTGGAAGAGCATGGGCCTCTTAATGTCGGGGTCATGAGTTCAAGCCCCATGTTGGGTGTAGAGATTACTTAAATAAATAAAACTTAAAAAAAAAAAAAAAGAGTATACTCTTAGTACTGTGTTGCAGTAAACATGCTCCAGAACATAAAGATGAGTTCTTTTTTCGAGAATAATTTCTCAAGAATTCTCCAAAATAATTCTAAGCACAGGTATGTTTTTAAGTTTACTATCATGACATTTTAGAAAATAATTGGAAAACTTGTTATTGCCCTTTCTATAAAGGATGGAGGAGGGTGGTTCAGTGATTGCCAAAGAGTTTTCTTAAAATTATTCCATAGGGATGGTTATCATTGAGTTTGATGCCAGACAGATAATCTCATATGCCATGTTTCAGATCTGGGTCTGCTTAATATTAAAGTATACCTTCTAAGCTGATAACGATGAATTCAGAGTCACAGAAAAGATGCTGTGAATTTCTCTGCTTAATTTTTTTTTCTTTTAAAGTGGATAGAGTTGGATGCTTAATAAACTCAAAACAACAACATAACCAGGGCCAGAAGGAAAACTCATTTATTATTAATGTTAAAAATAGACATGCAATCTACCACAACATAGGGAAAAATTGGATATGACATGGCAAGCCATGGATGATTCGGAATTGTCTTCTAGTTAATACTTGTTTAAATTACTTTGCTTGTTTACACTTTGTAAGTAAGATACAAAGATAAAGTGCCTCCAAGAAATGCATTATGAAATTCAAATGCAACTTCAGATATACTGATGAGCTGAAATGACTGTAGAATCCCAAAATAAATATTTACTGAAATATTTAAAGGCAATGATATTGACTGAGGTTTAAGGTAATCAAGCTGCCTCTGTTTCCTTTCATTTCTTCATTTTATTTTTATAAGTCACAAATTTCCACTGCTCATATTCTTTTTTCCCCTCCTGTTATCTTGAAATGCCAGAAGAAAATCAATGCCAGTAGGCCAAACTCTTGTGAGTCCATCTATAATAATAATGAAACAGTTCAGAAAAAAGCAAATCTATAAAAATGGACAGTGTCTATATTGTTTATAAGGTGACCAAGAGAATGTGTAAATATTATTTTATGAAGAGTTTGTGATATTCTTAGAAGAAAATAAGGAGGCTGAGCTTATTCTTCCTCTTTTGCTGCCTGGGAAATGAAACCAGTATTGAAAGTAAGTGACTTAAAGGTCATTAGGCAAGCAGAGTACTTCCAGGATTCCCATGCCCTGGGAAGGCTAAAATATTTTCTCTTACTATCACTTCCCTTATTTTCTTTCTTTTGTCTTTTCTGCTCATTCAAAAGCAAGCTTTAAAAAGCATAATCCAGGTAATAAATTTATTGTTTACTTGCCCTGTGCAAGGTACAATGGAGAATAAAAAGGAATCTAAGACTGCGTCCTTGATTTAAAGGAGCAGTCAAAATCACGATTCTAGCCTGGATCTTCTCAGCTGCTGAGCCATCCTTTTGTTCACTGAGTTGCTAAGTTCCAAACCTTCTCCATTTTCTTTACACTCCCAACTCCAACATTGCTTCCTTGACCCTTCACATAAGACCTTGCTTGAGTTTTACTGGCCATTTTGAAGTTATCTTGTGAGTTTCCCTTAACTTCTCTCTTTTCCATTTCAAAATCACCTCTATAGCTTTATCATCAGGCACTTCCTTCCCTCTTGCCTCCAAGAAAGGATTCTGTCTCCATCTTGCCCAGAACTCACCTCTGGTGCTCTTCCAACCCTGATCCTCATACCTCTGCAGGGACATCACCCATCCTTGTTTCCTTTTTGATTTGCATTTCAATCTCACTCTCATCCTGGCTCCTTACTCCGCATTCCTAAGTATAACTTGGTTATTTCTGATCGTACCTTGATCTTACTGCTGCTTGGACTGCAACTCGTGTGTCATTTCCCTTTACCATTAAATTTCTTGAAAGTGGAATCTATAATCTGCAATTCCACTAAAAAGTAACTCTTACAATATGGATTCCGCATCCATAATGTTATTAAAATACTTTTTTTTTTTTTTTAAGATTTTATTTATTTACTTGACAGAGAGATAGACAGAAGAGCACAAGCAGAGGGAGTGGCAGAGGGAGAGGGAGAAGCAGGCTCTGCACTGAGCAGGGAACCCGATGTGGGACTCGATCCCAGGACCCTGAGATCATGACCTGAGCCGAAGGCAGACGCTTAACCATCTGAGCCAGCCAGGCGCCCATTAAAATACTCCTTGAAAATCAATAATTGGGGCGCCTGAGTGGCTCAGTTGGTTAAGCGTCTGCCTTCGGCTCAGGTCATGATCCCAGGGTCCTGGGATTGAGCCCCGCTTCGGTCTCCCTGCTCAGCAGGAAGCCTGCTTCTCCCTCTCCCACTCCTCCTGCTTGTGTTCCTTCTCTTGCTGTCAAATAAATAAAATCTTAAAAAAAAAAAAAATCAGTAATTGTGAGTCAGCAAATTTAATGGCTTTTTTCTAGCCTTCATTCCCACCTTCCTCCACCCCCACCAATTTCTCTGAAGTTTTTATTTTACTTTTTTTATTTTATTTTATTTTATTTTTAAAGATTTTATTTATTTGACAGAGAGAGACACAGCGAGAGAGGGAACATAAGCAGGGGGAGTGGGAGAGGGAGAAACAGGCTTCCTGCTGAGCAGGCAGCCAGATGTGGGGCCTCTGAAGTTTTTAAAAAAATTTTTTTAAGTTTTTTTTTTTCTTTTAGTAATCTCTCTATGCAACGTGGGGCTCAAACTCACAACCCCAAGATCAAGAGTCGTATGCTGTTCTGACAGAGCCAGCCAGGCACCCCTGAAGTTTTTGATGTTAATAACCATTCCTCTTTGTTTTACATTGCCCTGTCTTCATTGTTATGTCTACTGCTGTCCACTTCTTTTTCTAATTTTTATTATTAAGTAAACACTACCCCCATTGTGGGGCTTGAACTCATGACCTCAAGATCAAGAATCACATGCTCTACCCACTGAGGCAGCCAGGTGCCCCACTCTAACCACTTCTTATTGGCTGCTCTCCTTATCCTCTAATCCCCTCATTCCCCTAAGTGCCCTTTTCTTTGTATACACTCTTCCTGGGATTCTTCATAGAGATGGTAGTTGAAGCTGAGGATTCCCATGCTCTGAGAATGCTAAAATACCCTCTCCAAAGAAAAGTGTATATAAACAAAAGGGCAGACTTGACCACCTTGCTTTTGTTTTTGCATGGGGCTCACTTAGTTGGCAAGAGAGGTAGGAGAAATAGGTCTGAGCTGTCTTAGCAATGGCATCATTCCTCTGTCTATGACCATCCTGTGAGACAGCCCCTCTCCTACAACTGTGGCTCTTGCCTTGTTCTGTTGACCCTTCCCTTGCCTCTTCATACCTAGAAATAGTAATGGTGGCTTCTCTTCCTGAGGTATATCAGCATCTCAGCTTGATTCCTCTTGTGGTTTTAATTTATTGTTAAACTCTAATAAAGTAATTCACTTTTGATATTACTAGATCACCTTAGGCAATTCTTCTATTTGCTAAAGTATTCGTGTGTGTGTGTGTGTGTGTGTGTATACACATATATATATATTCCGTTGTTGACTTGAATCTATAACTTTACTCAAATTTTTTTTAACGAATCTTTTTTATTTTTTTTATTTTTTTAAAGATTTTATTTATTTATTTGAGACAGAGAGAATGAGAGACAGACAGCATGAGAGGGAGGAGGGTCAGAGGGAGAAGCAGACTCCCTGCCGAGCAGGGAGCCCAATGCGGGACTCGATCCCGGGACTCCAGGATCATGACCTGAGCCGAAGGCAGTCGCTTAACCAACTGAGCCACCCAGGCGCCCGAATCTTTTTTTTTTTTTAAGATTTTATTTATTTATTTGAGAGGGAGAGAGTGAGAGAGAGCATGAGAGGGGAGAGGGTCAGAGGGAGAAGCAGACTCCCCACTGAGCGGGGAGCCCGATGCGGGACTCAATCCTGGGACTCCAGGATCATGACCTGAGCTGAAGGCAGTCGCTTAACCAACTGAGCCACCCAGGCGCCCTCAAATTTTTTTTAAGATTTTATTTTTAAGTAATCTCTACACCCAATGTGGGGCTCAAACTCAACCCTGAGATCAAGAGTCACAGATTCTACCAACTGAGCCAGCCAGGCGCCCCTATAATACATTCAGTTTTAATAGTTGCTTAGTCTTGTGTTTCTATGTAAGTTTGTGAGGTCTTGAAAGACAGCTAACACTGTTCACTATCTTTATATCCCCAGACTTTTACAGAATGCCTGTCACTTATCTGATGGGTGAATTTATTTACCTTGATATAGCACCCAAGATTAGTATTAACCATCTTGAGCAAGAAATTAAAATTGTAGTTGACCATCAACAGACTAAAGCCTCCTGCATCAAATGAGATTATCACAAGACATTAGACCTGACGGATTCCATCTATACAATGCTTTAAGAATAAACTGCCTAATTTCTATTATAAGGGAAAATCATGCAGCCCATTTCGATAAAATATTGATCTCACCTTAAACATATAGCTCTGCAGTATTTACTAATGTGCCCAGCTTCACAATTCTCTTGCCTTCAACAAGTTACACAGTTCATCTCAAAACCTTAGTTTCCACATAGATAAAATTAGGAAAATGACACTTGTTATCAGAGGGTTGTTGTGCAGAAATAAAATTGTAACATGCTAATCATTAAGCATAGTGCTTTTAAAAGTAGGCATTTAGGGGCAGTTGGGTGGCTCAGTCAGTTAAGCATCTGACTCTTGGTTTCGGCTCAGGTTGTGATCTCAGGGTTGTGGGATCGAGCCCGCAGTCGGGCTCTGTGTTCAACAGGGAGTCTGCTTGGGATTCTCTCTCCCTCAGCCTTTCCCCTCATGCACGCATGCGCTCTCTCAAATAAATAAAATATTTAAAATAAATAAAAGTAGGCATTTAATAAATGGTAGCCATTTTTTTAAAGATTTTAGTTATTTATTTGCCAGAAGGGAGAGTGAGAGAGAGTGAGAGTACAAGCAGGGGGAGAGGCAGGCAGAGGGAGAAGCCAGCTCCCTGCTGAGCAAGGAGCCCGATGCGGGGCTCGATCTCAGGACCCTGGTATCATGACCTGAGCTGAAGGCAGACACTTGACTGAGCCACCCAGGCGTCCCTAAATGTTAGCCATTTTTAACTTTCAGAGAAGTCATAAATTTTTTAACACAATTAGAGCATATTCCTGCACAGGTTTCTCTGTTCTTGTCATCTTTATAGGAGGCAATTTCTCAAAGATAAAATTCTTATAACAGGTCATATCAAATAAGAGTTAGGAGAAGAAAAAAAGCATCTCTATGAGTCCATCTTATAATGTCACATCTAAAATTCCATGAGAGAAGCACAGAGGACATTCCCATTTTATTGCAAATTTTTAACAAAAACTACAGTAGAATCTGTCTTTAAAAACCAGACTCCACTTAGCCTGCTTGCTCTGTTACTATTTACTCTTCATTCTCTCTGTGTAGAATCACTCACTGATGCCACATAGGACATAATTGGAACCACCGACAAATTTAGAATATGGATGCTTTATTAGAAAATAATATTGTGTCAATGTTAAATTTTTTTAATTGAATTGTTGTTATGAAAAGAAATGTTCTGTTCTTCGGAAATACCATTGAAGTATTGAGGGGTAAAGAGACATGATATCTGTAACCAACTCAAATAATTGGGTGGGGAAGTTATATATTTTGAGAGAATAAAACAAATGAAGTGAAATGTTAACAACCCCCTTGAGTTAAGTCATGTAAACTCTCTGGCCCTGTTTCTTCATCTATTTGAAGAAAGAGAGACTGGCCTGGACTATTTCAGTATCATTTATGCTGTGAGTCATGAAATTCAATTAGGAGTTGAGACTAGCATTAGAAAAAAATGTTAACCAGTGAATCTAGATGAAGGATTTGCAAGACTTCTTGTGCATATTCTTAAGTTTGAGATTCTTTCAAAATTAAAAGTAAAATAAGCTAACTATATTTACACAATACGAGACTCTCTGAGCACAAGAGGCTAATAGGTTAGCTAAATGATGCACCTATGTACTTCCTCACCAAAACAGTTGAGCTATATGCTTATCAAGAGTCAATTTGTATTTTTTTTTTTTTAAATAAACTCTCTGCCCAATGTGGGGCTCGAACTTATAACCCCGAGATCAGAAATTGCATACTCTTCTAGCTGAGCCAGCCAGGCACCCCTAGAGTCAATTTGTATTTGTAATATAAATATTTACACCTCTTATTATACCTCTGGAGTTTAAATATTCAAACTAATGAAGTACAAATAGAAAGTTGTTTTTTATGAAAACTAAATTGAAGGTGAACAGAAGTTACTATAGAATTAGATGTGGGTAAGAAAAATGCATAAAACTTTGGGGAAAAAATTGTATAAAATCTAGACTGACTTGGCATTCAAACTTTTTCAAAGGTGTCTTTTAAGGGCGCCTGGGTGGCTCAGTTGGTTAAGCGACTGCCTTCGGCTCAGGTCATGGTCCCAGGGTCCTGGGATCGAGTCCTACATCGGGCTCCCTGCTCAGCAGGAAGCCTGCTTCTCCCTCTCCCACTCCCCCTGCTTGTGTTCCTGCTCTCGCTGTCTCTGTCTCTGTAAAATAAAAAAAAAAAATTTTTAAAAAAAAAAAAAAAAAAAAGGTGTCTTTTAAAAATTCTTGCTGTATTTTGAAAAAAAAAGAAACTGAAAATTGTAAACTATTTATTTATTTATTTTTTAAGATTTTATTTATTTATTTGACAGAGAGAGACACAGCGAGAGAGGGAACACAAGCAGGGGGACTGGGAGAGGGAGAAGCAGGCTTCCCACCCGAGCAGGGAGCCCGATGCGGGGCTCGATCCCAGGACCCTGGAATCATGACCTGAGCCGAAGGCAGACGCTTAACGACTGAGCCACCCAGGCGCCCCGAAAATTGTAAATAATTTAAACAGTGCAATTCATAATAAAGACACTGGGGTCCTCCAACCAACAGATTCATTTTCAGATAAAAGGTCTTGGCCCTATTTCAAAGATTAGTGAGTAAATGTATAATGATACATTTGAGTCAAAATAAAAAGGTTGGGCGCCTGGGTGGCTCAGTTGGTTAAGCGACTGCCTTCGGCTCAGGTCATGATCCTGGAGTCCCGGGATCGAGTCCCGCATCGGGCTCCCTGCTCAGTGGAGAGCCTGCTTCTGCCTCTCTCTCTGCCTGCCTCTCTGCCTACTTGTGCTTTCTCTCTGTGTGTCAAATAAATAAATAAAATCTTTAAAAAAAAAAAAAAAGGTTAAGTATATCTGCCTTTTTAAATGATCTTTACCACTTTAACCAACTTTTTAAATTAACCAGCCAACAACTAGTCCCAATTTCAATGGGAAAGAGAATCTCTAGTGTATGTTTTTTTTTTAATTAAAAAAGTGATACACATGGTAAAATATTCTAATGGCACAAAATAACCACACAATTAGGAAAGGTTTCTTTTCTCTACTAGTCTGCTAGGGTTGTTATAACAAAATGCCACAGACCAGATGGCTTAAACAACAGAAATTTTCTCACAGTTCTAGGGGCTAGCAGTCCCAGATCAAGGTGCCATCAGAGTTGGTTTCTCGTGAAACCTCTCTTCCTGGCTTGTAGAAGGCCACTTTCTCAAAGTGTCCTCACATGGCCTCATCTCTGTGCCCATACATATGGACACCAGCCCTATCAGATTAGGGCCTCACCCTTATGACCAACCACATTTAAACTTAATTACCTACATACAGTCACACTCTGGATTAGGGCTTCAACATATGGATTGGGAGGGGGTGGGGAGGACACAATTCAGTCCATAACATCATCTTCCATTCTAGATTCCCAGCCCTTCTGGGTTTTTGTTTTTGTTTTTTTGTTTGTTTGTTTGTGATGCTCACGTGGAAGCAAAGTCTCATATTGTTCTGCACCTTGCTTTTCTCACCTTACAATAACATACAGAGATATTCCAAGTCAGTGCAGGTAGAGCTACTTCATCTTAATGGCTGTATACTGTTCTACTGAATTGGATATACCAAACTTATTTCCTATTGTGGGACAGTTAAAGTTTCTTTCTTTTTTTTTTTAGTCTTGTTCCAAAAATCTTTTAAAGAATATTCTTAGAAAATGCCTTTATACAATTTGTGTAAGTTAATCTATGGGATAAATTTTAGAAGTGGAATTATTAGGTCAAAAGGAACTTCGTATAAATTTTTGACATGTATTGTCACCCTGAACTTTAAAAAAATTTGTACCAATTTATACTTCCACCAACAGTGTTTAAGAAAGCTTGTTCTTCCCACCTCCTTAGCCTCCTACCCATAATACCACATGTACATATCTCCAACACTGTATTGTCAAACTTTTTAATCTTTGCCACTGAGCTAACTAAAGGATCAAAGTTTCAAATTAGACTCACAACTCAGAAATCAGAGATCTTACCTAATTTCAAGGTTCACTAATTTCAAAGACACCAGTAACCAAGGGGCACAGACAAAATAGGAAGAGGTCCAGGACTCTTGGTGCTGCTCCTCAGGTCCTTTCTTCCTTTGGATGCACCTCCACCCAAGATAATTGATGTGGTTTCTAAATAAGGTATGCAGTCTCCTCACTTACACAGAAGGAACCAACTCAGTTATGAAACATATCTCCATTATATGCTAAGTTACCTAACTTACATGATATTTTCCAGTCATGCACCTCAAATCCACAGATTTCTGCTGTGTTTACCATCAACAGTCTCAGTCCAGGGCTATCCTGCTAAAGGAATTCTATAGATATGAACTCTCCTACTAGGGGATACTAGTTTGTTTACCAGGAAGTCTGTTATTACCATATTTCTAAGAATCAAATGCTTGCTTGCTTTCTAGGAGTATTCCTCTATAATGGGAGAGAATGGATTGCAGATCTGCTGCTTAACTCCTTCCTTCCTGGTCACTGATAGATGAAAAATGGTATTTATTTTGATTTACACTTTGATGTTGAACAGTTGTTCACATGCTTATAATTGACAATTACCTTAGCAGACTTAAGAAACAAGAATCCTAAGCAGGCCATGAAGCAACCTGATTTGCATAGCTAAACCCTGCATAAGGCTCAGGAATTGGAAGTGCTAGGTAACTCTGAGACTGATGTGAACTAAAGACAGGAGGAATAATAGACAATTTGTTTAAGAATCAAATGCTCAGAATCCCTTCTCCAGTCCAGTAGAAGCCCAGAGATTTAGTATTAGAAGAGGGTAAAACAAAAGATCTCTGGCTCAGAGGACACCAGGCCCAGGTAAGGCAGAAGGTCTGATGTTGAAAGAGAAATGATAGAGGACCAACATCTGAATACTTGAAACTCAAGACAGAGAAAATAGGGTAAAAATAACCAAATAATTCAAGTTGGTGAGACTGGAACCCTCTTCTGACCCTATATCCCGTGCTATTTATATTCTTTCAGTTTATTGGTATATCTAATTCATAGTAACTGTAAAATGACATTTTCTGAGCTTTCAGAAATGTTGGGGGCAGTCAAAGGACTTTGTTCAGGTGATTAAGGGGTGGGACTAGCATTACCCTTCCCCTAAGCAATCATACCAAGATGGTTGGCAGAACTAAAGAATTACGGTTAAAACAAAACCAAAAAGGGACTCCTGGGTGGCTCAGTTTGTTAAGTGTCGGGCTCTTGATTCCACTTAGGTCTTGATCTCAGAGTCCTGCGATTGAGCCCCGCCCTCCCTGGGGTCCCAGCAGAGCGTGGAGTCTCTTTGAGATCCTGTCCCTCTCCCTCTGATCCTCCCCTACTCGGGGGCACGCGCTCTCAAATAAATAAATAAATCTTTAAAAAAAAGAAGTATTCATAGAAGCTACACAGTGAGGTGCCCCTACAACTCGATAATCATGTCGTAAATTGTGGTGTAAGAAGGGATAATCCTGTAATTGCCTCAGGCTTGAATTGACTAAAGCACCAAAGCAGGGAAGCATCCCATAACAAGCAGATTTACAGATATAAAATCAATTGTGGAAGAAAAAATAACTTTCGGGTCTGGAGTAGTCTCACCATCATGCCTAGGCAGAGAAACAGACTATACAAAGCTTCCCTTCTAGGTCCAAGTCAGCCTGGGTCTGAGTAGTAGATTCACAGATAGTAGTGAACTTGTCTAACACCAGGCTTTCAGAAGCTTCAGTTGAGAGCCCATGGTTCACTGTTTCTCGGCATCGCCGGCGAATTGAATCAGAATCTCAAAGTAGTGCCTCGGCATCAGCATTTTTAAAGCTTTACAGGTGATTCAACTTTAGGTAATTGAATTGAGAGTCATTGTCCTAGTAAGGCATCTTTTAATTTGTTACAATGTTTTGACTTAAAAATGCACTAAAACACTATCAACAAGGGACCTATAGGTATTAAATGAGAAAGATGCCTAATACAAATGATAAGGCGGGGAGGGATTAGTCAAACAGTCCTGCTGAGGCGTGTGTGGGAGGAATGGATAAGTGAAACAAGAGAAAGTAAAAGCAAATCTGGAATTGGTGTTCTGGATTACTACACCCAGCGACTTCAGTATCATATGGTGAAAGAACACAGGAGTGGCTATACAAGGGTGATTTCCCACCTGAAACCGGAAGGCTCCGGTGTCTAGACCTAGTTATTTTAGGTTAAGAAGTAAAGGATACAGGGGAAAGAACACCGAGCCCTCGTCCTAAATCCGTCCAAAACAGCTGTGCAACCTCAAGTAAATCTCCTTTCTGGATCAGAGATTCCGAGCGTCTAGAATGAGGAGACGGGATTAGCAACCCTCAGTATCTCCCTGCTAGTCTAACTGCATCGATAAACAAGGGGTCACACATCTTCCGAAAAGGCCCCAGACGATCCGAAGCTGTCCTGGAGCTGCGAACCATCCTCCTTGTTTTTTACTCGGCTTCTTTAGCCCAGGGGCATGGGCTGCGCAAAGAGCATCACCTTCTAAACGCCTTCCTCAACCCCAACCCGGAGCTTGTACCCGGAATGCCACTCTGAGTGACTTCTCAGAGCTTCCTCCACCTCCTCTGAACACCCACCACTCCCGCCCTCCACGCTCCACCAGCTAGCTCCACCAGCTAGCTCCACCAGCTAGCTCCACC